>NW_013957638.1:2509-3255 GCF_001266775.1 Austrofundulus limnaeus
AATAAATAAATAAATAAATATATATATGTATTAACACATTAGAGGGAAACATCTAAAAGATTACAACTTCATAGCTCAGTGAAAAACACTGAATATTCAGCCTTTATCTTTCCAAACAAGTGCTGTTACACACAGATTTTATAAGGGAGACCTCCACCTAACCTGCGAGTCTTTACTTTTTTAAGTTGAAAAGGCTGCTTATTATTTAAAGCATCTTGTCTTCATAATGTAGGCTTTGATATTACAATGTCATGGCCTACTACTTCCTTCCTAAAAGACATTTGCTTTAATGTGTGAACACATAAATAATTTGCCTCATATGGCTAAAGTAAATTCATTGATAAACAAAATGGTAAAATGAGGCTTAACAGCAAAAATTAATGTATAAATAATTTCTATATTTCACATATTTTGATCGAAACTTTACCTAATCCATTTTTGACAAGGTGTTGAAGATCCGTTGCAGAGGGAAGAACATCAAAATTTGGACCAGGAAGAAGAAAGAGTCTCGCCTGCCACAAAGGGTTTGCCCGTCTTCCAATGGATCCTATCAAAGAAATTTTATATATAATTTTTTCCCCAAACAAAACCAACTAAGAAGCAGCTGAACTATATATTCTAATAAGTAAAAGTGAAAACACAAAATACAAAATACAGCAACTTAATTTTTTTTTATCTTTAACCCTTTTGCAGACTAAGACAAATCAAATGAATAAAAAAGAATGTAATATTGAATAGGTATTTCT
>NW_013957639.1:0-490 GCF_001266775.1 Austrofundulus limnaeus
TGTCAGCGCGCTGCGCCCCCTGCTGGTCAGGTCTGTCATTACATCCTGCAGGTCCAACAGAATGTTATAATAAACCATGTCAGCGCGCTGCGCCCCCTGCTGGTCAGGTCTGTCATTACATCCAGCAGGTCCAACAGAATGTTATAATAAACCATGTCAGAGCGCTGCGCCCCCTGCTGGTCAGGTCTGTCATTACATCCTGCAGGTCCAATAGAATGTTATAATAAACCATGTCAGGGCGCTGCGCCCCCTGCTGGTCAGGTCTGTCATTACATCCAGCAGGTCCAACAGAATGTTATAATAAACCATGTCAGAGCGCTGCGCCCCCTGCTGGTCAGGTCTGTCATTACATCCTGCAGGTCCAACAGAATGTTATAATAAACCATGTCAGGGCGCTGCGCCCCCTGCTGGTTCAGGTCTGTCATTACATCCTGCAGGTCCTTCAGAATGTTATAATAAACCATGTCAGAGCGCTGCGCCCCCTGCTGGT
>NW_013957639.1:1490-2346 GCF_001266775.1 Austrofundulus limnaeus
TTTGTGTGTTTACAGTTGTTGTTTGTGTGTTTACAGTTGTTGTTTGTGTGTTTACAGTTGTTGTTTGTGTGTTTACAGTTTTTGTTTGTTTACAGTTGTTGTTTGTTTACAGCTGTTGTTGTTGTTGTTCAGTCACTTCCACAGCATGGATGAGTTCAGCACCTACGAGCTGCTGGACGCTCAGACTCAGAGACACGTGGCTGAAGGACACAAGGCCAGCTTCTGCCTGGAGGACACGTCCTGTGACCCTGGATACTACCGCCGCTATGCCTGCACCTCACACACACAGGTAGGAACACACAGGTACACACTCACGTAGAAACACACAGGTACACACTCACGTAGAACCACACAGGTACACACTCACGTAGAACCACACAGGTACACACTCACGTAGAAACACACTGGTACACACACAGGTAGAAACACACAGGTACACACACAGGTACACACAGGTACACACACAGGTAGGAACACACAGGTACACACACAGGTACACACTCACGTAGAAACACACAGGTACACACTCACGTAGAACCACACAGGTACACACTCACGTAGAACCACACAGGTACACACTCACGTAGAAACACACTGGTACACACACAGGTAGAAACACACAGGTACACACACAGGTACACACAGGTACACACACAGGTAGGAACACACAGGTACACACACAGGTACACACTCAGGTAGAAACACACAGGTACACACACAGGTACACACTGGTACACACACAGGTAGAAACACACAGGTACACACACAGGTACACACAGGTACACACACAGGTTGAAACACACAGGTACACAAACAGGTACACACACAGGTACAGACACACAGGTACACACAGGTA
>NW_013957640.1:0-661 GCF_001266775.1 Austrofundulus limnaeus
ACAAACGTCGTCCGTGGAAGCCATGCCCACAGGGAGGTAGTCCACGCCCCCTCGGATAATCCTACAAAGTTTGGTACCGCCCACTCACAGTAGGCCACGCCCACACCGTTTGAAATTTTCTAAGGACTGTGGTCACGCCCACAAACGTCGTCCGTGGAAGCCACGCCCACAGGGAGGTAGTCCACGCCCCCTAGAATATGCCTACAAAGTTTGGTACCGCCCACTCACAGTAGGCCACGCCTACACCCGTTTGAAGTTTTCTAAGGACTCTGGCCACGCCCAAAAACATCATCGGTGGTAGCCAAGTCCACAGGGAGGTATTCCAAGCCCCCTAGAACAATACTACAAAGTTTGGTACCTCCCAATCGCAGTAGGCCACGCCCACACCCGTTTGATTTTTTCTAAGGGCTGTGGCCACGCCCACAAACGTCATCGGCGGAAGCCACACCCACAGGGAGGTAGTCCACGCCCCCTAGAACATGCCTACAAAGTTTGGTACCGCCCACTCACAGTAGGCCACGCCCACTCCCATTTGAAGTTTTCTAAGGACTGTGGCCACGCCCACAAACGTCATCGGTGGAAGCCACGCCCACAGGGAGGTAGTCCACGCCCCCTAGAACATGCCTACAAAGTTTGGTACCGCCCACTCACAGTAGGCCAC
>NW_013957640.1:1505-1715 GCF_001266775.1 Austrofundulus limnaeus
CCCCTAGAACATGCCTACAAAGTTTGGTACCGCCCACTCACAGTAGGCCACGCCCACACCCATTTGAAGTTTTCTAAGGGCTGTGATCACGCCCACAAACATCATCGGTGGAAGTCACGCCCACAGTGAGATATTCCACATCCCCCTAGAACACGCCTACAAAGTTTGGTACCGCCCACTCACAGTAGGCCATGCCCACAACCGTTTGAA
>NW_013957640.1:2715-3189 GCF_001266775.1 Austrofundulus limnaeus
ACTCACAGTAGGCCATGCCCACAACCGTTTGAACTATTCTAAGGACTGTGGCCACGCTCACAAACGTCATCGGTGGAAGCCACGCCCACAGGGAGGTAGTCCACGCCCCCTAGAACACGCCTACAAAGTTTGGTACCGCCCACTCACAGTAGGCCATGCCCACAACCGTTTGAACTATTCTAAGGACTGTGGCCACGCTCACAAACGTCATCGGTGGAAGCCACGCCCACAGAGAAGTAGACCACGCACCTAGAACAAGAATACAAAGTTTGGTACCGCCCACTCACAGTAGGCCATGCCCACAACCGTTTGAAGTATTCTAAGGACTGTGGCCACGCTCACAAACGTCATCGGTGGAAGCCACGCCCACAGGGAGGTAGTCCACGCCCCCTAGAACAAAGTTTGGTACCGCCCACTCACAGTAGGCCACGCCCACACCCGTTTGAAGTATTCTAAGGGCTGTGGCCATGCCCA
>NW_013957641.1:0-1114 GCF_001266775.1 Austrofundulus limnaeus
GTCCCGCAACAAGACCTCTTTTGATCAGCATATCACCATTTCTGAACTTGCTGTAGGAGACAGGGTTCTTGTTAGAAATGTCCGACTGAGAGGAAAGCACAAATTGGCTGACAAATGGGAACCTGACATATATGTAGTGGTGAAGAGGGCTGGCAACCTCCCTGTTTACACTGTAAAACCAGAGAACCAGGATAAACCTTTCAGAACACTCCATCGTGATCTTTTATTGCCTTGTAATTACCTACCTGAACAGAGCCCTGTACAAAACTTACCTGTGAAAAGGAAAAAGCACCTGCCTGTGAATTTACCTGATCCTGACGATAAAGATGCATCAGAGGATGAGATCATCTCACCTTTGTATGATCCCTCTTCCTTTGAGCCTGTGAAATTCATCACTGTTGTTAATTCACCATTACCTCCTGTCCAGCAATCTGTTCCACCTGCAGGCATACCTGAAGTTCCTGATCAGTCCCCATCCTCTGCTGCAGAAGAGGATTTGGAACAGGAACTCCCAGTTGTTACAGAGGAACCAAGGAAACTTCAACCAGTGGACAGAGAGGCGGTAAACATCAGTTCAAAAACTAATGATTCCGCTGGAGATGCTGCTGGAGATCCTGTTGCTGAGGGAGGTCCTGTTCCTGAGCCTGTCGCTCCCAAGCCCTCCACCAATAATATGGAACCAGAAGTGGATTTAATTGTTCAAACAGAACCATCAAGCCCCGAAACAGAATCATCAAGTTCCGTAACAGAACCATCGAGCCCCGAATCAGAACCATCTTGGCGGAGGTCAACCCGAGCAAGAAGACCACCGGAACGTTTACAGTACTCCCAACTCGATCATCCGCTGTTGAAGAGTATCCAGTTGTTGTTTCATGGACTGACCACTGCATTTACACATGCTCGTCCATGTACGGGGACGTGCATGGGATCAGGGGGGGAACATGTAACCCACGTGACCGCCACGCCTCAACCACTTTCCCTTTAAGCCGTCCCTTTAACCGCTGGGACCCTCTTGTGTATTTCCGGGTTTCCACGATGCTGCTGCTCACTGTTGGTTGTGGCGTCGGTTGTTAATAATCTAAAATCTCCAATCCGACTCATCACTGAACAAATT
>NW_013957641.1:2114-2344 GCF_001266775.1 Austrofundulus limnaeus
TGCTGATGGCATGGACAACAATGACACTAGAGATGACGATGCCAATATTGAACGGGAACGAAGATTTGCCACCATTGACCTACAACATGCTCCAGGTACAACAGAGAGTCCTGCGCCGGAACAAGGTCGGACTGAGAGTCCTGCAAACACCAACAGTGCTCCGAGGGAAATGAGCTGCACGGGTGTACCAAGCAGACCACGATCCTGTCGTCAGAGGAGACGACCAAAGC
>NW_013957642.1:0-1344 GCF_001266775.1 Austrofundulus limnaeus
AGGACCTGACCCTGAACCTGACCCAGGACCTGACCCAGGACCTGACCCAGGACCTGAACCAGGACCTGTCCCAGGACCTGACCCTGAACCTGACCCAGAACCTGAACCTGAACCTGAACCTGACCTTGAACTTGACCCAGGACCCGAACCTGACCCAGGACCTGACCCAGGACCTGACCCAGGACCTGACCCTGAACCTGAACCTGACCCTGAACCTGACCCAGGACCTGACCCAGGACCTGACCCTGAACCTGAACCTGACCTTGATCCTGACCCTGAACCTGACCCAGGACCTGACCCAGGACCTGAACCTGACCCAGGACCTGACCCTGAACCTGACCCAGGACCTGACCCAGGACCTGACCCTGAACCTGACCCAGGACCTGACCTAGGACCTGACATAGGACCTGACCTAGGACCTGACCTAGGACCTGACCCAGGACCTGACGTAGGACCTGACCCTGAACCTGACCCAGGACCTGACCTAGGACCTGACCCTGAACCTGAACCAGGACCTGACCCAGGACCTGACCAAGGACCTGACCCTGAACCTGACCCAGGACCTGACCCTGAACCTGACCCAGGACCTGACCCAGGACCTGCAGGACTGACAGACAGGCTAATGACCCCCCTGATCCGAGTCATGTGGACCTCTGAGCCACAGAACTGTACTGGTTCTGTTTGAGCTCCTGGAACTGGGACAGAAACCACGTGTTGGTCCAAAGTCCCCAGCAGGACCAGCAGGAGGAGGTCCGGGTCTCAGCTGGTCAAGCTGACCAGATTACATCAGGTCTGACCCAGGTCCAGCAGAGACCAGAGTCCTGTCAGTGGACCTTACATAAGGCCTGTCCTGCAGACAGTGCGCATGCGCAGAGCAGCTCTGTGCTCAGAGTTGGAACGCGGCCCGTCCTACAAGTACGCGGACAGAACCTTGAGCTGACACCAGGACTTCCGGGACCTCCGGGACCTCCGGGACCGGTTCTGTAATGAGGTGAGGTTGGAGCGGAGGGAGTGGACCATGTGGAGTCTGGACGGGTTGGTTCTGGTTCTGTTAAAGCGGAACAACAAAGTTCCTGTTAGCTGCTTTGTTAGCATCAAAGTTCTGGTTCGGCTCGGCTCAGCTGTCTGAAGGTCCAGAAGTTCAGAACAGTTCGGTAACAGGACGGTTCAGAGCCAACAGAACCGAGGACGGGTCAAAGGTGACAGAGCGGTTCTGTTGACCCAGAACAGAGCTTCAGAATGTCTGGTTCCGACCATGGACCCAGAACAGAACCGGACCAGAACTTCTGGACCCACTTCACATTATTAATCAGGATGTTATTATCAGAGAGGTTCGGTTCGGTC
>NW_013957643.1:0-273 GCF_001266775.1 Austrofundulus limnaeus
AGTAATATATTACTGAGAAAAATGTTGACGTGTTCAATACTAATTTTACCCGCTGTACATTAAAATACAGTACACAATCATTGAAACGACATAGGGTGTACATTTTTTACCATCTATTGACAATTTTGAAAATATTTTATAGAGAAGTACATTGTTGTGCATTCCCAGACTCACTCGTTGTTCGTCTTATCCAGAGTCCCACGGTATGCAGAACTGTTTGATCAACATTTGGTTACATCCATCCATCCATCCATCCATCCATCCATCCATCCA
>NW_013957643.1:1273-2344 GCF_001266775.1 Austrofundulus limnaeus
TCTTGGTATTAATTTTTATAAGTTTTATCAATAACCAACAAAACTTGTGTTCAGTATTTAAAAAAGATTTTCACTTATTTTAAAGAGGTAAAAAGGRGAACATTTAATGCTTTATGATCCAATTAGAGACGCTGAACAGATCTTCACATAATCAATTCTGTACTTTTTCTTTTTCAGCTCTGCTCCTTTTCTCTGCTTAAGCCCCGCCCACATTCACCTGCCTCATGTTTCTCTTTCAGGTGTTTCTTATTTCAAAGCTTGTTAGTTCCTCCTCCTTATATTCTGTTCTGTGTCCTCAGTCTGCTGTCAGTCCTTTGTTTGTTTCCATAGCTGGTGTATTGCTGGCMTKGTTGCCCCGTTCATGTTYCTGGGTTTTTGTAAATATATTTCTGCTGTTAGCCTTTTTTAGACCATAATTGTTCAGTTCTATACCTGGGGTTAAATTCTTCTGAGCCTCGTTGTTTGTAGTTATTAATTCTGTTGTACTGTTGTTTCCCTTTCCTAAATAAAAGTTTGTAACTATTCACTTTATTTTATGGTAAAGAAATCTTCGGGAAAGATAGGGAATAGCGAAGGATTGGTTGCTAGCTTGGTTTGGAATTAAGAAAGGAGGGCTTTGAGGAAAATCTATTGGAAACCATTGGTTTAAATCTATTTTTTATTTGTTTATTTTTTTCAGAGCCGTATTCAGATTAAATTTCATCACTTGTTTATGACGGATCATGTTGAATAAATGTGATAAAAATAACATTAGAWGTAAACATCTTTAAGGTCATTTCTGCCCAGTTATGTAACTTAAAACAAGTGTGTATACATTCCTTCACTTTGTAATCCAAAGTGACAGAAGCTGCAGTCTGACCCACTGAACTAATTAGGTCTCATTTCYCCCTCATAGCCAAAAATAAAAAAATAAAAATCCTGCTAAGTTGAACTGTTTTGGAAATGTACAGGAATGTAAAGGAAATGAAAGTGTTTGCTTAATTTAAGCAAGGTTACCAAAAAAGAACTGTTAACAAATTAATAAATAATTAATAAATTATTAAGTAAACAGATTATTTCAATGAATTTAAG
>NW_013957644.1:0-494 GCF_001266775.1 Austrofundulus limnaeus
CAGTTGGTTATGCTGTGCCAAAAACTCTGTCACCCCATACAGTTTGAACCCCTCACGGAGTCACAATCGGGATCAACCTCAACACTGAATGCAGAGCAATGGCCCTAAAAAGCAGGAGGGTAATGAGTAAATTTAGAATCAATTGGTCATCAGAGAAGCATGTGAAAACGTTACTTTAAGAGTGAACATACTCTGTGATGACATTTTTCTTGTCAAAAGTTATTGGTCCCTGGTAACCACAAGCAACAACAGCTTCCGACAATTCCATCAGATTTTCATTGTCTGCATTTTGCACCTATAATTAAAATTCATTAAAAATACAGCAGTACACAAAAGATTTAAATAATAAAAAGGGAACATATGCAATTACAAAATAAAATGTCATAAAAAGACAATGACTCATCATTATAATGTATAAACTATTTCAGGTCATATTCCATCTAATATAAAAGCATACATTGAACAAAATCACAATTTCCAATACAGGGTAGTAC
>NW_013957644.1:1446-1828 GCF_001266775.1 Austrofundulus limnaeus
GTACTACACTGAGTAGCACATTTGACAGTAACCATGACAAAAGAAGTATCAGCTGTATTTATCACAATTACTATGATGACTACTGTTAGTACCAGGACCTCACTCTTCAGGTTTCTCATATCCTGAGCCAAAACCTCCTCAGGCACACCATCAATGCTCATTTCCCCATGGCACAAGAAATTGTAGCACCATGTTGTCAGGAAGTTTGGTGCAGGACCTCCCTGGGCCAAACTTGTGGCCAGAATCTCCCGAACAGTCCTTATGTGACAAAATTATAAATTATTAGGAACAGTAAGTCACTAATTGCACCTTAAATATAAAATTTTTGTAGTGTACTTGAAGTTGTGGGCTTGGTAATCCAAGATATTGTATTTGGGGATTT
>NW_013957644.1:2828-3678 GCF_001266775.1 Austrofundulus limnaeus
GCACAGGTACTATCAAAGACCTCTGACGTAGTCTCTGTGATGTCTCCTGCCAGGAGTCATTAGCTGCCTGTTGTGTAGGCTGTCCGTCAACTTTATAAATAATACATTTAACATAAATTTCATAACTCAACAACACATATGTTTGACTGATTAATTAATTTGTGGTGCTGTCTAGTAACATCGTAACTACAGACACGTTTTTCCATAGCTGACAAACCATCAACTGCAAGCAATGCATACTTGGTGCTGGATTATTGTGGGTTCTTCGGAGCATTTCTATCAAACTAATTGCAGCACTATGCAATTCATCCTGAAAGAATTTAAAAATAAAATAAAATAATGCACTAGCAGAAAACAGTAACTCAAATACTTTTTTTAAATAACACTAACCTCTTTGCGATCTTCCTTTAATAGAGTTGGAAAGATGACCTGGGGTTACAGAAAAACAAAAGTTAAGTAAAATTATCATGTGGCTATCAAAGTACTAACAGATACACATAAATTAGAGTGTTTCCCTGCCATGATCCAATCACAACACATCTTACCATCAGTGTGTGAATGTGTGAACAAATAAAGCAAAATATCTTTGGATGTCCTAAAAAAGTGATATGACTAATGTATGACTAATATTATTATTATTACAAAAGATTATGATGATACAGAACACAAAAGTTTAGCAACACAGCTAGGAACTGATTTGGAGTCATTTGGTCAAGTAATTTGAAAGATGTTTATTTTTAGTGTCTATTTATGTGTTTCAACTGAGTGGTTGTTTGTTGATGATCCAGAACAATGGCTCTCAGGACCGAGAGCATTAACTCACCATCTCCATCACAGCACCATCAGCGAC
>NW_013957645.1:0-1343 GCF_001266775.1 Austrofundulus limnaeus
TCACTTTTATTTAGCTTTTAGCTTACATGTTGCTAATTTTAGCTTTAGTTAACTTTTTGCTACTTTTAGCTCCCTATCACTTTTAGCTACTAAAACATAACTTAGTTAGTTAGCCTTGTTATGTTTAACCTTTTAGCTAGTGTTTTGCTATTGTTAACACTGTTGCTTTTAGCTTTTGTTAGCCTTTTGCTACATTTATCACCCAGACTTTTGCTTGTAGCTAGGCTACTATATAGCTACTTTTAACTTTAGTTAACCTATTGTTACATTTACTTTTGCAACTAGCAGCTTTTAGCTACATTTTCACTTTTATTTAGCTTTTAGCTTACATGTTGCTAATTTTAGCTTTAGTTAACTTTTTGCTACCTTTAGCTCCCTATCGCTTTTAGCTACTAGAACATAACTTAGTTAGTTAGCCTTGTTATGTTTACCTTTTAGCTAGTGTTTTGCTATACTTAACACTGTAGCTTTTAGCTTTTGTTAGCCTTTTGCTACATTTATCACCCAGACTTTTGCTTGTAGCTAGGCTACTATATAGCTACTTTCAACTTTAGTTAACCTATTGTTACATATACTTTTGCAACTATTAGCTTTTAGCTACATTTTCAGTTTTATTTAGCATTTAGCTTATAAGTTGCTAATTTTAGCTTTAGTTAACTTTTTGCTACTTTTAGCTCCCTATCACTTTTAGCTACTAAAACATAACTTAGTTAGTTAGCCTTGTTATGTTTAACCTTTTAGCTAGTTTTTTGCTATAACACTGTAGCTTTTAGCTTTTGTTAGCCTTTTGCTACATTTATCACCCAGACTTTTGCTTGTAGCTAGGCTACTATATAGCTACTTTCAACTTTAGTTAACCTATTGTTACATTTACTTTTGCAACTAGCAGCTTTTAGCTACATTTTCACTTTTATTTAGCTTTTAGCTTACATGTTGCTAATTTTAGCTTTAGTTAACTTTTTGCTACTTTTAGCTCCCTATCGCTTTTAGCTACTAAAACATAACTTAGTTAGTTAGCCTTGTTATGTTTAACCTTTTAGCTAGTTTTTTGCTATAACACTGTAGCTTTTAGCTTTTGTTAGCCTTTTGCTACATTTATCACACTGACTTTTGCTTGTAGCTAGGCTACTATATACTGTAGCTACTTTCAACTTTAGTTAACCTATTGTTACATATACTTTTGCAACTAGTAGCTTTTAGCTACATTTTCACTTTTATTTAGCTTTTAGCTTACATGTTGCTAGTTTTAGCTTTAGTTAACCTTTGTTACTTTTAGCTCCCTTTCGCTTTTAGCTGCTAAACATAACTTAGTTAGTTAGCCTTGTTATGTTTAACCTTTTAGC
>NW_013957646.1:0-601 GCF_001266775.1 Austrofundulus limnaeus
TTTCCTACACTTTCTGAAATTATGACAACAGATTCTGCCCCACCTCTTCAAAAACAGATGCAAGGGGCCTACCCGACGCATCAAAATCAGACGCAGAGGGAAGCTTGGAAAAGCATCAATACTGTGATGACTTGGGAGTGAGAATGGGCTGGTACATGTAATATGTGGTACATACAATAATTTTCTAAATATGCCACCGTATTTGGCAAGATACAAAACAGTATGATGGGACTTTTAAGAAAACAAGTACGTCTAAAAGGTGGGCATGGAGCAAATACAAAAAACACACAATGATGTTACAGCTATCTTAACTGATTTATAATGAAAAATACAACTGAACTTCAGTTAGGTTTTGGACAGTCGATTTTTAAAACATGTTATGCAACTTGTAGTGAGGAATATAAAGAAACTTAACTTTTACTTGATTTATTGTTTAAACTCATTTAATTGTTCTCAGTCTTCTTTCTCTTCTTCTTTCGGCTTTTTCCTTTTTCCTTTTCAGGGATTGCCATGAGTCATCCTCTTCCGTCTCACTCTGTCCACTGCATCCTCTACCCACTGTCCCTCCTCTGGACATGTCCAAACCATCTCAGTCTGGTTT
>NW_013957646.1:1601-2343 GCF_001266775.1 Austrofundulus limnaeus
CACATAGTCTCAATGTGCAATAATTTATCTCCATAATTCATACCCAACCTGCTTTCTTTTTCTATCCTCCCTGCATGTCAATTAGGGGACAACAACAAAACTGTGAAGACTGGACCCTCTGGCTATTACTACCAGGATGTATGGCGTGCATTAGATGGCACCAAAGTTCAGCAGTTCAATGACTCCAAAGCAGTCAGCCGGTGTCTGAAAGGGAAGGTGGTCCACATGTATGGAGACTCCACCATCAGGCAGTGGTTTGAACACTTTGTCCAGTCGCTACCAGGTATCTCCCCGGAAGATTTTTATGGCAAGAATTTGATTAGTTTATGTTGTGATCTAATTCATTTTCTTTTGTCATTCTTTTAGATCTTAAAGAGTTTGACTTGAAAAGCTCAAGGTAAGCTGGACCATTGATGGCTTTAGACTATGCAAACAACATCTTAATGACATTCCGGGTCCACGGTCCTCCCCTTCGTATGGTCAGCTTCCCAGTCAGCGAGCTCCGTTATATTGCCAATGAACTAGACAGTATGGCTGGAGGACCGAACACTGTTGTGGTTATTGGCATTTGGGCACACTTTGGCTATTTTCCTGTTGAGATTTACATTCGACGGCTGCTGAGTATCCGGACGGCGGTGGTTCGTCTGTTGGCTCGAGCTCCAGGTACACTGGTTGTCTTCCGGACTGCAAACCCCAAAGCATTAACAGTCGTTGAGTCAGTGGTCAACAGTGACTGGTATTC
>NW_013957647.1:0-816 GCF_001266775.1 Austrofundulus limnaeus
CAATGAATCTAAAGAACCCTGCAGATTGTGTTAAACCTTCACTTTGTCACAGTCTCCCATTGGCAACAGTGGAGAGATAAAACTCTGCATTAACTCTCTTAGTAATACCGCTTATCAGCCAGTGGAGACACTCTAAGATCACTAATGCTTTTATAGAAAAAAAAATCTTCAAAGGTGGATGTAGTATTTGTTGTATCTAATTTTTTTCTAACATCTTGGCAAACAACATTATTTCCCACACAAAGCTAAATTACATTTGTTATTTCAGATGGATTTTTCACATTGTCCCATATCCAGATTTCTGGCTTCATAGACATAGCAGATTATGTCTGCAGAGGATTATGATGTAAACGATCTCTTGTTTATTATGAACCGAGTCACAAATTATTGATCAGGTACGGAAAAACATTGGTTATTAAAATAAATAGAAACAAACTGAAGCCTCTGGCAGAGTTTTCAAAATGTTTTGTTATACGTACCTGTCAGTGTGAAACGTGATTGTATCATAATTCCAGTCTAGTTTAACACTTCCTGTGAGGAGGAGTCAGTTCAAAATGCAAATATGTTCCACCTCTACTTATCTGACAGCAGAGAGGATTTCAGAGAATACTGAACACTCAGGTTAACATGATGGGTTATAGAACAAGGCTGCTGCTTTTAACTCTCTGCTGGACAGGTAGAGACGATCACTGATGTGATGTTTCAGTCATGTTGTTATTACAATGTAATGAAGATGTAGTTTGTGTTTCATTTTATTTACAGGTGTCTCTGGTCAGACTCTGACACAGTCTGAATCAGTGGTTAAAAGACCAGGAG
>NW_013957647.1:1816-2343 GCF_001266775.1 Austrofundulus limnaeus
CATACAAAACAAACATTCTACAACCATACAAAACAAACATTCTACAACCATACAAAACAAACATTCTACAATCATACAAAACAAACATTCTATAACCATACAAAACTAACATTCTACAACCATACAAAACAAACATTCTACAATCATACAAAACAAACATTCTACAATCATACAAAACAAACATTCTACAATCATACAAAACAAACATTCTATAACCATACAAAACAAACATTCTACATCCATACAAAACAAACATTCTACAACCATACAAAACAAACATTCTACAATCATACAAAACAAACATTCTACAACCATACAAAACAAACATACTACATCCATACAAAACAAACATTCTACATCCATACAAAACAAACATTCTACAACCATACAAAACAAACATTCTACAACATTACTAAACAAACATTCTACAACCATACTAAACAAACATTCTACAACCATACAAAACAAACATCCTACAACCGTAATTAAAACTGGAGATCACTATACACCCATCTTTAAAGGTTTTT
>NW_013957648.1:0-777 GCF_001266775.1 Austrofundulus limnaeus
TACTGTACTTTACTGTAATTTAATGTATTTTACTGTACTTTACTGTAATTTAATGTATTTTACTGTACTTTACTGTACTTTTCTGTAATTTAATGTACTTTACTGTACTTTACTGTAATTTAATGTATTTTACTATACTTCACTGTACTTTTCTGTAATTTAATGTACTTTATTGTACTTTACTGTAATTCAATGTATTTTACTATACTTCACTGTACTTTTCTGTAATTTAATGTACTTTACTGTACTTTACTGTAATTTAATGTATTTTACCGTACTTTACTGTATGCAGCTGTACTTCCTGTTTTGACCTCTGGCTCCTCCTGGCTCAGGATCAGTAAAAACTCATGATGCTGGATCAAAGCTGCTGTTTCTCATGAGTTGCATCTTTTTTTTATTGTTTGCTCTTGAGAATTGGCAGTTCCCAAAAAGCCCATCTGGTCTGTCAAACATCCATTAATAATGAACTGAAAGCTGAAATGCCAAATGCCAGGAATCTTAATGTGTGAGAGCAGCCGATGGATGAGGCAACAGTCTGATCTCCTGGGTTTGGAGGGAAACGTTGAGCCCACGCAGCCAATTATTTTCCTCCTTGTTGTTCAGTTCTCATCAGTCCTCCTGTCTCATTACCTGCAGCCGAGGGCTCTTCTCACAGGCAACAAAAGACACAGCTTTCAGGATCACAGTCAACTCTTAAAAAATCCACGATAATCTCACATTAAACTCAAGATAATCTCACATTAAACTCAAGATAATCTCACATTAAACTCATGATAA
>NW_013957648.1:1777-2343 GCF_001266775.1 Austrofundulus limnaeus
TAAACCTGAAATAAACCTGAATTAAACCTGAATCTAAACCTGAAATAAACCTGAAATAAACCTGAATCTAAACCTGAAATAAACCTGAATCTAAACCTGAAATAAACCTGAATTAAACCTGAATCTAAACCTGAACTAAACCTGAAATAAACCTGAATCTAAACCTGAAATAAACCTGAATCTAAACCTGAAATAAACCTGAATTAAACCTGAATCTAAACCTCTCAGCAGGCAGCTTAGTCAGACCTGATCTTTTACAGAAACATCCACCTGCAGTGTTTGTTTCCCATCACCACCTGTGATCCAGTTGAGGATCAGGAGGAAAGAAAAGAGTTTCTCTGTGAGGAGCACCACCCTGACATGTAGAACCTGCTGCAGATCTGCAGATCTGTCTCCTGGACCGACAGCCAGCAGGGCTGGATCCTGATGTGGAGCAACCTGATCCCTCTGATCCAGCATCGATCCACTCTGGACCACTTAAAGCCACAGAGTCCAGCTCCCTGCAGCCTGCAGCAGCCAAGAACACACACACACACACACACACACACACACACACACACACACAC
>NW_013957649.1:0-675 GCF_001266775.1 Austrofundulus limnaeus
CATATGTACAGTGTGTGTAACCAGCACACACACACACACACACACACACACACACACACACACACACACACACACACACACACACACACACACACACGTGTTGTGTTCCTCAGAGGCCTGCACTCTTCACCTTCATGCCTCACTGGATGTGTCTGGGCTGCAGCCAAGCTCAGTGTTTTGAGACAAACAGAGGAGGTTTAGTGTTTTCAGCCTCAGCGCTGCTCAGTTCCACTTTAAGTTTCACTCTAATAAACAAAACCACACATTTTTATTAACAGAACGCTTCAAACATTGTTTTTATTTTATCTTATTTTATTAAAATCTGTGACATAATCCTCAGTGCTGTTCTCTCATGACTCATACTAAAACCTTTTCTTGTAAATGCTCAAATAGATTTCACAGATGCATCAAAATGCATTTCATAATAATCATCTCGTTTCGGGGTCACACTGAAGCGCCCGGTCCTGGTCCGCACAAACTGTCCTCTCTTTTCTGTCACTGAGACATTAAAGCAACACGGACAAACATGATGGAGCAACTATTAACAACATCCATCCAGGACCCCAAACTGTGCAGATAATTGGAGCTGGAGCGACTTGTAAAAACTGTCCAAAATGGTTGGAAATGTGCAGGTGTGTGTGTGTGTGTGTGTGTGTGTGTGTGTGTGTGTGTGTG
>NW_013957649.1:1675-2343 GCF_001266775.1 Austrofundulus limnaeus
TGCAACACAATAAAGACTGCAACACAATAAAGACTGCAACACAATAAAGACTGCAACACAATAAAGACTGCAACACAATAAAAACTGGAACATGATAAAGACTGAAGAACAATAAAGACTGAAGAACAATAAAGACTGCAACACAATAAAAACTGCAACACAATAAAGACTGCAACACAATAAAGACTGCAACACAATAAAGACTGCAACACAATAAAAACTGGAACATGATAAAGACTGAAGAACAATAAAGACTGAAGAACAATAAAGACTGCAACACAATAAAAACTGCAACACAATAAAAACTGCAACACAATAAAGACTGAAGAACAATATATACTGAAGAACAATAAAGACAGAAGAACAATAAAGACTGCAACACAATAAAGACTGCAACACAATAAAGACTGCAACACAATAAAGACTGAAAAACAATATATACTGAAGAACAATAAAGACGGGAAAAAAATAAAGACTGAAGAACAATAAAGACTGCAACACAAAGACTGCAACACAATAAAGACTGCAACACAATAAAAACTGCAACACAATAAAGACCGCAACACAATAAAGACTGCAACACAATAAAGACTGCAACACAATAAAAACTGCAACACAATAAAGACCGCAACACAATAAAGACGGAAGAACAATAAAGACTGCAACAC
>NW_013957650.1:0-489 GCF_001266775.1 Austrofundulus limnaeus
TGTTAAAAGGTGTGCTGCAGCGTTCTGAACCAGCTGCAGGCGTGAGAGGCCAGCCTGGCTAATACCAACATACAGAGAGTTACAATAATCCAGCTGAGATGTAAGTCAAACGTCAGGGGTCATCATGGAGTTCAGCAGCCTGTCAGTCAATCTGCTTACCATGGAAATCACCTGAGAAGACAACAAGAGATAAATTTAACTGTGGTCTCTTCTGAAAAACACTCTTGAAACGTCCTCATTGTATCTGCTCATCAGCTGACTGTCAGAATGAAACTCATCCTGAGCATTGACTGTCAGGCTACAGAGCACTCAGGACTCTTTCATTACTTCACATTATATCACATTGTGACGGGCCCTGCTGCTACTGTTGGTGCTGGTGCCTACTAACTGTGCTTCCTTTTAAGCTACTGGAAGGCAGGGGCGAACTGGGGAGAAAAAAGGCCCGGGAGTTCCCGACAGACTGGCCCAATTTCAAAAGCTGTTGAAAAT
>NW_013957650.1:2965-3400 GCF_001266775.1 Austrofundulus limnaeus
GTCCACAAGTTTGGTGCAACCATCATCAATATAGGCCTTCATGTACAGAGTATAAATCCAAAGTCCTGGTACAATGACCCCTTTATAATCACTGCAGAGGAGACAAACAGCTTTCTATTAGAGATATTAGAGATAAATTTAAAATTCCACAACTAAGAAAAGAGCAGCAGGCAGCAGTCCCAGGCTGGGCTTAGTTTGGGTTGAACTGTTGACCTGGATTGGAAATTTTGTGCAAAAACACTAATCACAATGTTCATTACTGAGGAGGCAGAAACAAAGGACTCAGTGGAAGTAAGTTCATCACCATTTTCTCACTGGTCAGCTGCTCGTAACTTCATCACACTCATAAAGTGGAAAAGAGGAAACCACTAAAGTCTGAACAGTACAATCTGAAGTTCATTGTTTGTGAAATACACATCTTGCATATGTGTGTCC
>NW_013957650.1:4400-4818 GCF_001266775.1 Austrofundulus limnaeus
GGAGCTGTCAGTCTGCAGGCCCTGAGGCATGCTGGGAGATGTAGTCTGTAGGCCCTGAGGCATGCTGGGAGATGTAGTCTGCAGGCCCTGAGGCATGCTGGGAGCTGTCAGTCTGCAGGCCCTGAGGCATGCTGGGAGATGTAGTCTGTAGGCCCTGAGGCATGCTGGGAGATGTAGTCTGCAGGCCCTGAGGAATGCTGGGAGATGTAGTCTGTAGGCCCTGAGGCATGCTGGGAGGTGTAGTCTGCAGGCCCTGAGGCATGCTGGGAGGTGTAGTCTGCAGGCCCTGAGGCATGCTGGGAGGTGTAGTCTGCAGGCTCTGAGGCATGCTGGGAGATGTAGTCTGCAGAACCTGAGGCATGCTGGGAGATGTAGTCTGCAAGCCCTGAGGCATGCTGGGAGGTGTAGTCTGCAGGCC
>NW_013957651.1:0-461 GCF_001266775.1 Austrofundulus limnaeus
TTGTAAAACAGTGAAAGATTGTTAAATAAGCAACGTGACCCTGGCCTGGAGGATAACCATGGGATTTTCCTCTGACCACAAGTGGCTTTGATTAACTGCAGGTTCACTTTATTTGGCTTCTGCTGAGAGAGAGAGAAGTATGAACGCTGATGGCTGCAGAGAACAGAGGAAAACGGCTGCATTGTCCCTTTTTTTTGTTTATTTTTCTTTTTTAGCCTTGTCTGTCTGCAGCTTTTCAGCTGAAAGGCTCGTTGTTTGGACTCTTATCTGGAACCAAAACATGCAGCCTGGGTGTTACTGCAGAGGCAGTGCAAAATGTGAGGCAGGAACACCATAAAGGTACAGCTAGTTTGGTGCAGTATCGTCTTTATACAGTGTCTCTAAATAAAAGAGAAAAATCAGATTTTCGTTGTTAAAACATAAAGAAAAGATGAGTCTGTGAAAACATATCAGGACAATCA
>NW_013957651.1:1270-1718 GCF_001266775.1 Austrofundulus limnaeus
AGTGTTAAACAGTGTTAGCCTAAGTATTGTGAGACAAAACCAGTTTTCATTAAACCAACATTTGAACCAGTCTAACCATAAATTATAGATGAACTTTAGATGTTGTGGATCTATACCTTGTATATTAGGATTAATTCAACTTTAATAAAAAGTGATACTCATTTTAACTTTTCCATATGAGGACCAAATTCTAAAATGTGTGCTTATCCAAACACCATCATTTGTGACTATTGGAATGTTTTTAATGTACAATAACAATCCCTTGTGAAATACTGTATAAACATGACATGAAAAAAAATAAAATAAAATTGTCCTCTGAACAAGCTGATTTTAGCTGATCTAGAAAGTGAGCCTGTAAATAACTAACCAAAACAGTCACACTACTTAAAAATCAGCTCTTTGCTTTAAAACTAATATTCTGAAAACTTAACACTTAATAAAATGGTAC
>NW_013957651.1:2718-3151 GCF_001266775.1 Austrofundulus limnaeus
AGGCAAAAATGTACTTAGATAAAGAAACACTAACTTAGATAACAGACGCACAGACTAGTCCTCAACAGTCACACTACTTAAAAATCAGCTCTTTGTTTGTGAAACTAATATTCTGAAAACTTAACACTTAATAAAATGGTACACAACAACCATCCAGCAAACTGCAAGAACCTCAACCACCTTCTGTGACTTACCATGCCAATTCCTGGCCTCTGTTACCCACAAGAACGTCTTACGACTTTATCACTTTCTTTTAACTAACATACCCATTGTACCACAACAACCATCCAGCAAACTGCAAGAACCTCAACCACCTTCTGCGACTTACCATGCCAATTCCTGGCCTCTGTTACCCACAAGAACGTCTTACGACTTTATCACTTTCTTTTAACTAACATACCCATTGTACCACAACAACCATCCAGCAAACTGC
>NW_013957652.1:0-613 GCF_001266775.1 Austrofundulus limnaeus
TGTGGTCCCTCCAGACTCTGTTCCTGTGGCCCCTCCAGACTCTGTTCCTGTGGTCCCTCCAGACTCTGTTCCTGTGGCCCCTCCAGACTCTGTTCCTGTGGTCCCTCCAGACTCTGTTCCTGTGGTCCCTCCAGACTCTGTTCCTGTGGTCCCTCCAGACTCTGTTCCTGTGGTCCCTCCAGACTCTGTTCCTGTGGCCCCTCCTGGGTCTGTTCCTGAGGCCCCTGCCGGGTCTGTTCCTGAGGCCCCTGCCGGGTCTGTTCCTGAGGCCCCTGCCGGGTCTGTTCCTGAGGCCCCTGCCGGGTCTGTTCCTGAGGCCCTTCGTGGGTCTGTTCCTGAGGCTCCTCGTGGGCCTGCTCCTGAGACCCTTCCCGGGTCTGTTCCTGTAACCACGCCTGGTTCGACTGCTGTCGCCTCCACGACGCCTGGTTCGACTGCTGTCGTCTCCTCATCGCCTGGGTCGGCTGCTGTCGTCTCCTCATCGCCTGGGTCGGCTGCTGTCGTCTCCTCATCGCCTGGGTCGGCTGCTGTCGTCTCCTCATCGCCTGGGTCGGCTGCTGTCGTCTCCTCATCGCCTGGGTCGTCGCCCTTCGCCTCCTCATCGCCTGGGTCA
>NW_013957652.1:2761-3214 GCF_001266775.1 Austrofundulus limnaeus
ATAATTTATTAAGTTGAAACCAACCTTGTATTTTCATAAACTGTCTGTATCATGTCCAACATTTGTTCAATATCATTACTGGAACAAATGAAGGTTGTATCATCAGCAAGTAGAACACACCCAAAAAGATCTGATACATTTAACAAATTGTTCACATACAAAATAAATAATTTTGATCCGAAACTATTAGTTTTGTTTGTTGACAGTGAAGTGCTTTTAACATAATTATTACAGACCTTTTTTTATTTCTGTCACAGTTTCCTTTCTAAACAGACACACAGTGAGCTTTGAGCACTTTAGGATTACATGTGTGTTTTTACTAAAACATGAAGAACCATGAAGGTATCAGTCAGGGCTTTTGAACACACAACGATGATGGACAGCAGTAAATTACTAGTATAGTTGAGTCTTACATTATATCTAAAAACACATTGAAGATCTCTAGTATAATGA
>NW_013957653.1:0-787 GCF_001266775.1 Austrofundulus limnaeus
TCTGAGCCCATAGCAAATTACTACCACAAGTGGTCAGTCCTGTTCTCTGGCAACATGGCAAACTAAATAAATAAATCCACACAATTTATATGGAAATAGCAGCTGTGTTACCTCAGGCCTGCTTTGCATGTCCAAACTCATTTCTGCAAAGCTCCAACACGATGTAAAGTGAACGCTGGTCTTAAACTGCTAAATATTTGTTTCAGTCAGAGCTGCTTCTGGTTGCATCTGATGGAGATTTGATGACGAAAACAGTTTGTCAGATTTCCTGGTGATAAACTGGAGTCTCTGCTGTGTCTGTTTCTTCTTTCACTCTGTCTGCAGCTGCAGCTAATCCTGATGAGCTCCTGGGCTTTGGAAGGCTTCAGTGATGATCTGCTCTTCGCTGCAGCGTCACAGATCCAATCGTTCACGACAGCTTAGTCAATAGTTTTACCTGTTATACTCACCTGTGCTTTCTTGTCTCGTAGAAACACCAGAGCATGTTTCAGGTGCTGCCCTGGTTCAACACAGCTGAACCTGAGGAGTGCATTAATGGGCCTCTGATGGCAAACTGAGAAGGTAAATAATCTATTTAAATCAGCCGTGTTGAATCAGGGACAAATCTCAAACTTGCAGGAGGCCGGCCCTTCAGGACCGGATTTGGACCTGCCTTCACCAGACGATCCACGATGGTCCGGTTTGCCACTGAGCTCACAGCCCTGCAGAGAAATACTGGCTGTGTTTCCAATGACCATGAAAATTCGCAAATTAGAATTTCGAAAACAAATTTTCTCAATGGAAACAC
>NW_013957653.1:1787-2342 GCF_001266775.1 Austrofundulus limnaeus
GCTTGTAGAGTTACAACAAGGAGGAATCCAGACCAAAGCGTCGCAGTTTATAAACCCCCAACTGAAGGATTTAAATGTGAAAAAGAAGAATTTAAAAGAAGGATATGCCTCCTTTAAATGTTGTTCAGTCAGGCATGTGGTGGGAGGAGCTTCTCTGCAGTGACTGTAAGACGACGTTATCATATTTACTTTTGTTTACAATTATCTTCTGATGAGACTCTTTAAATGAATTACCTGAATGTTTCTTTATCGCTGACTGTGTAAATGGGTGATTTTGTAAATCATTTATAATTTATTTCTGTAAGCGCTGATGCACAAGTGCTGGTTATCTGGGTGGCCTGACACCGACGTGATGAAAGCAGTCGGCGTCACCTCGCAGCAGTGACGGAACAGCTTCATGTGTCGGGAAACGTCCGGGGTTTCCTGCTCAGGAAAGGTTTTTGATAAGAGATCAAATACGTCAGCACAGATACTGTCCTGCAGCTCTGTAGTCTAACAAACAATCAGCTCAATTATTCAGTTACAGCAGTGACTTCTGGGTGATCATTACTGTTT
>NW_013957654.1:0-1166 GCF_001266775.1 Austrofundulus limnaeus
CCCTTCACGTTCGCCCGACCACGACGCGAAGCACGGGGCCCACGGCGGCTGGAGAAACAGACGCCCATCTATAATTTCCCGACCACCTCTCCAACAGCAGAAGCGCATCTGTATTTGCCCCCCCCACGTTTGCCCGACCACGACGCGAAGCACGGGGCCCACGGCGGCTCGAGCAACAGATGCCCGTCTATAATTTCCCGTCCACGTCTCCAACAGCAGAAGTGCATCTGTATTTCCCCCCTTCACGTTCGCCCGACCACGACGCGAAGCACGGGGCCCACGGCGGCTGGAGAAACAGACGCCCATCTATAATTTCCCGTCAACCTCTCCAACAGCAGAAGCGCATCTGTATTTGCCCCCCCACGTTTGCCCGACCACGACGCGAAGCACGGGGCCCACGGCGGCTCGAGAAACAGACGCCCATTTATAATTTCCCGACCACCTCTCCAACAGCAGAAGCGCATCTGTATTTGCCCCCCCACGTTTGCCCGACCACGACGCGAAGCACGGGGCCCACTGCGGCTCGAGCAACATTCACCCGTCTCTTGTTTCCCCTACGTTTCCCTACGTTTGCCCGACCACAACGCGAAGCACGGGGCCCACGGCGGCTCGAGAAACAGACGCCCATCTATAATTTCCCGACCACCTCTCCAACAGCAGACGCGCATCTTTATTTGCCCCCCACGTTTGCCCGACCACGACGCAAAGCACGGGGCCCACGGCGGCTCGAGCAACATTCACCCTTCTCTTGTTTCCCCTACGTTTCCCTATGTTTGCCCGACCACGACGCGAAGCACGTGGCCCACGGCGGCTCGAGCAACAGATGCCCATCTATAGTTTCCCCTACGTTTCCCTGCTTTTGCCCAACCACGATGCGACGAACGGGGCCCTTGGCGGCTCGAGCAACAGACGCCCGTCTATAGTTTCCCCTACGTTTTCCTATGTTTGCCCGACCACGACGAGAAGCACGGGGCCCTTGGCGGCTCGAGCAACAGACGCCCGTCTATAGTTTCCCCTACGTTTTCCTACGTTTGCCCGACCACGACGAGAAGCACGGGGCCCTTGGCGGCTCGAGCAACAGACGCCCGTCTATAGTTTCCCCTACGTTTTCCTACGTTTGCCCGACCACGACGAGAAGCACGGGGCCCTTGGCGGCTCGAGCAACA
>NW_013957655.1:0-640 GCF_001266775.1 Austrofundulus limnaeus
TCTTCATGTGTCTGTGAGACAGCTGAAACCATGTCTTCATACATCTGTGAGACAGCTGAAACACATCTTCATGTGTCTGTGAGACAGCTTGAAACACATCTTCATTTGTCTGTGAGACAGCTGAAACCATGTCTTCATATGTCAGAGAGAGCTGAAACCATGTCTTCATACATCTGTGAGAAGGCTGAAACCATGTCTTCATACATCTGTGAGACAGCTGAAACCATGTCTTCATACATCTGTAAGACATCTGAAACCATGTCTTCATACATCTGTGAGACAGCTGTAACACATCTTCATGTGTCTGTGAGACAGCTGAAACCATGTCTTCATACATCTGTGAGACAGCGGAAACACATCTTCATATGTCTGTGAGACAGCTGAAACCATGTCTTCATACATCTTTGAGACAACTGAAACCATGTCTTCATACATTTGTGAGACAGCAGAAACATGTCTTCATACATCTGTAAGACAGCTGAAACCATGTCTTCATACATTTGTGAGACAGCTGAAACATGTCTTCATACATTTGTGAGACAGCTGAAACATGTCTTCATTCATTTGTGAGACAGATGAAACACATCTTCATATGTCTGTGAGACAGCTGAAACCATGTCTTCATATGTCTGTGAGACAG
>NW_013957655.1:1640-2340 GCF_001266775.1 Austrofundulus limnaeus
TGTCTGTGAGACAGCTGAAACCATGTCTTCATACATCTGTGAGACAGCTGAAACACATCTTCATTTGTCTGTGAGACCGCTGAAACCATGTCTTCATACGTCTGTGAGACAGCTGAAACCATGTCTTCATATGTCTGTGAGACAGCTGAAACATGTCTTCATGTGACTGTGAGACAGCTGAAACCATGTCTTCATTCGTCTGTGAGACAGCTGAAACACGTCTTCATACATCTGTGAGACAGCTGAAACCATGTCTTCATATGTCTGTGAGACAGCTGAAACATGTCTTCATGTGACTGTGAGACAGCTGAAACCATGTCTTCATTCGTCTGTGAGACAGCTGAAACACGTCTTCATACATCTGTGAGACAGCTGAAACCATGTCTTCATACATCTGTGAGACAACTGAAACCATGTCTTTATACATCTGAGACAGCTGAAACCATGTCTTCACACGTCTGTGAGACAGCTGAAACACGTCTTCATACATCTGTGAGACAGCTGAAACCACGTCTTCATGTGTCTGTGAGACAGCTGAAACCATGTCTTCATACGTCTGTGAGACAGCTGAAACCATGTCTTCATGTGTCTGTGAGACAACTGAAACCATGTCTTCATACGTCTGTGAGACAGCTGAAACACGTCTTCATAAATCTGTGAGACAGCTGAAACCATGTCTTCATACATCTGTGAGACAGCT
>NW_013957656.1:0-422 GCF_001266775.1 Austrofundulus limnaeus
GGGTCACTGTTCTCTTGTAAACATGGCAGAATCATGAGGTGAACAAAGTTTGGAG
Organism: Austrofundulus limnaeus; assembly: GCF_001266775.1. NCBI lineage: Eukaryota > Metazoa > Chordata > Actinopteri > Cyprinodontiformes > Rivulidae > Austrofundulus > Austrofundulus limnaeus. The sequence continues at coordinate 56 of NW_013957656.1, forward strand.
CATTGGCATTCCACTTCCAAGTTTTGATAGCAGATTACAATCAAGTCACCACTACAGTGTGCTCTGTGGCTGGGGGTGGCCACGGGCCCGTAAGAGCTTTATTCTATCACTTCTCGGCCTTTTGACTAAGATCAAGTGTAGTATCTGTTCTTATCAGTTTAATGTCTAATAAGGGGACTTTATATTAAACCAATTTGTAGAACAAGGAGTTGAAAGAGGAGCTTGCTTTCTTTACTCCACGCATTGACCTGGTATTGCAGTGCCGCAAGAACCAGTGAACTTTTCTGTGTCCAAAATAAAAAGTTCAGCAAGCAAACTAAAGGAAAAAGAGCAGTCCTTCGGCTGCATCACAGGTACAGCGTAGTGA
>NW_013957656.1:1422-2179 GCF_001266775.1 Austrofundulus limnaeus
CAAACACTCTCCTCCATGTCAGTGGTTGTTGGTTGAATGAAATGGTTTTTTTGTGGGGACAAAAACACAAATTGCCAAGTAGTGCAGGCTGAATGGCCCAGAATTATGTTTGGAAAGATTTGTTGGCAGTGATTTTTGGGGGGCCAGACTGTTGGTTTTTGAAATACGCCAGCCAGAGTTCACAACTTCAAATTGGGCCTCATGTCTTCAATTCCTGTTTCTCATACTTACCTGGCAGGGGAGATACTATGATCATGAAGGTGGTTCACTTAGGGTTAGGTCCAGCCATTGCACTCTAGCTGTACTGACCCTTGCGAATTCCCCACATGTGGGAACCTCGACTGCATAATTTCTGGTAGTGGGGGACTGCGTTCGAGCTCTCCCGAGTGTGCTGTCAAAAGAAACATCAAATTGCCTTTGACTAACCTGTTTTCTTTTCATTTGGTGGTATGCTGACAAACATCGTGAGGAAATCGCAGGTCAGTCTAGTTTCCAAAAAGAGCATATGTTCCAAACTGCCAGAGTTTGTTGTAGGGCTGCACACGATATCGAAAATTTATCATCATTGTGATAATAGCCTTTTCAATATGCATATCGCAACAACTGATAACTGCAATAAATATTTGACTTAAATGTTTGCATTGATGAGTTTTGTCATTTTGATGGAAGCTTGAATTAATTCACCAATCAAATGGAGCACTTCATGTATTTGGTCAAATGTAAAAAGAAATTAAAGCTGAAATAGAAAACATTAGTT
>NW_013957657.1:0-850 GCF_001266775.1 Austrofundulus limnaeus
GCAATATATCGGGATATATTGTATCGTGACCCCTCTGTTATATGTATCGTATCGCCAAATTCTTGCCAATACACAGCCCTAGTTCAAACCACACTCAAAATCCACCCACGCCCAAGAAACTCCACTTTGTGACTGCAGAGACCTCTACTGGCTTTGTAACAAAAAGTTGGAGTAGCAGTAATCAGTAAAATGTGAAGAACATAACATCCTGCAGGTTTTTAGACGTTTCTCTGCTTTGAATGCAGGAGCGATTTAACAGGCTTCTACAGAGTTTGAAAACCTGCTGAATTGCAGGAAAACCACTAACAGGTGCAGATTTGTGGACCAGGATTTAACCTTTACTTCTAATAACTTTATTTACCTCTCAATGTATTTAAAAACACAGACTTTACTAACTCATATTTCTTAGGTTGATTATTTTCAGTTTCATTATTTTCCTACAGGTTTATTGTTGAATCGTGATTCCTTCGCTCTCTGAAAACACGTTTCTGTACTCTGCAGTAAGTTTCGTCTGTCCTACTACCCCCACCGCCTGGAGAGCTTCACTGGTCTGCTGAGGGAGGCCTTCAAGGGCAGGATGGAGCACAGCATGTTTGGTGATTTTAAGACGTACACCTCCGGCCAGAGCCAGGTGCCGTGTTACTTCATCCACGTCTGCAAGAAAACAGCCTGAACGGACTGCTGTCAAAAATACAAAACAGGCCTCCAGATCTGTGGGAAAATAACACATTTGATATTTTTGGCTGCATTTAAAGATCTGAGCGACTCGTCAGCTTTAAAAACAGATATTACACTTTATTTTAAGAAATTCAAAATATAATTTCAAAGTTTTATTTTTTGTCCCCAGGAT
>NW_013957657.1:1850-2340 GCF_001266775.1 Austrofundulus limnaeus
TATAGTAAGTCATCAAAAAAGTAAAAAAATACCACATACTATACTAAGTCACCTAAAAAGTCAAAAAACACCACATACTATAGTAAGTCACCTAAAAAGTCAAAAAAAATACCACATACTATAGTAAGTCATCAAAAAAGTAAAAAAATACCACATACTATACTAAACCATCTAAAAAGTCAAAAAATACCACATACTATAGTAAGTCATCAAAAAAGTAAAAAAATACCACATACTATAGTAAGTCATCAAAAAAGTCAAAAAATACCACATACTATACTAAGTCATCTAAAAAGTCAAAAAATACCACATACTATAGTAAGTCATCTAAAAAGTCAAAAATACCACATACTATAGTAAGTCATCAAAAAAGTAAAAAAATACCACATACTATACTAAGTCACCTAAAAAGTCAAAAAACACCACATACTATAGTAAGTCACCTAAAAAGTCAAAAAACACCACATACTATAGAAAGTCACCTAAAAAG
>NW_013957658.1:0-503 GCF_001266775.1 Austrofundulus limnaeus
TTTTTTCACAAACTCCTGCTTGGATTTTGGTGTGTTTGAAAAATAAACATGTTTTTCTGTGTGGGTTTTGGAGTGTCTGATAAAACTGCTTAATCCTTTTCCACAAACATCAACAACAAAATGTTTTTCTCCTGTGTGGATACAGACGTGTCCGTAGAAGAAATGTTTTCTGCTGAATCTTTTTCCACAAACATCACAAACATTTTTTTTCTCTTTTGTGGGAACACACGTGTCTGGATAAGTAACGTTTTCTGCTAAATCTTTTTCCACAAACATCACAAAGAAATGCTTTTTCTCCTGTGTGGTTACTAATGTGAGCGGAAAAGTAATGTTTTTTGCTAAATCTTTGTCCACCAACATCACAACCAAACGGTTTTTCTCCTGCATTAGTATTAATGTGTGCAGATAGGTAATGTATTTTGCTAAATCTTTGTCCACAAACGTCACAACCAAACGGTTTTTCTCCTGTGTGGTTAATAATGTGTGCAGATAAGTAATGTATT
>NW_013957658.1:1503-2340 GCF_001266775.1 Austrofundulus limnaeus
ATCTTTGTCCACAAATGTCACAACCAAACGGTTTTTCTCCTGTGTGGTTACTAATGTGTGCGGATAAGTAATGTATTTTGCTAAATCTTTGTCCAAAAACATCACAAACGAACGGTTTTTCTCCTGTGTGGTTACTAATGTGTGCGGATAAGTAATGTATTTTGCTAAATCTTTGTTCAAAAACGTCACAAACAGTTTTTCTCCTGTGTGGATATTAATGTGTGCAGATAAGTATTGTTTTTTGCTAAATTTTTGTCCACAAACGTCACAACCAAACAGTTTTTCTCCTGTATGCGTATTAATGTGTGCAGATAAGTAATGTTTTTTTGCTAAATCTTTGTCCACAAATGTCACAACCAAACGGTTTTTCTCCTGTGTGGTTACTAATGTGTGCGGATAAGTAATGTATTTTGCCAAATCTTTGTCCATAAATGTCACAAACAAATGGTTTTTCTCCTGTGTGGTTACTAATGTGTGCGGAAAAGTAATGTATTTTGCTAAATCTTTGTCCACAAACGTCACAACCAAACGGTTTTTCTCCTGCATGGGTATTAATGTGTGCAGATAAGTAATGTATTTTGCTAAATCTTTGTCCACAAACGTCACAAACAAACGGTTTTCCTCCTGTGTGGTTACTAATGTGTGCGGATAAGTAATGTATTTTGCTAAATCTTTGTCCATTAATGTCACAACCAAATGGTTTTTCTCCTGTGTGGTTACTAATGTGTGTGGAAAAGTAATGTTTTTGCTAAATCTTTGTCCACAAACGTCACAACCAAACGGTTTTTCTCCTGCATGGGTATTAATGTGTGCGGATAAGTAATGTATTTTGCTAAA
>NW_013957659.1:0-427 GCF_001266775.1 Austrofundulus limnaeus
GACAGAGAGGAGACCAGGACAGAGACATGAAACCAGGACAGAGACATGAGACCAGGTCAGAGACATGAAACCAGGTCAGAGACATGAGACCAGGACAGAGAGGAGACCAGGTCAGAGACATGAAACCAGGTCAGAGACATGAGACCAGGACAGAGACATGAGACCAGGTCAGAGACATGAAACCAGGTCAGAGACATGAGACCAGGACAGAGACATGAGACCAGGTCAGAGACATGAGACCAGGACAGAGACATGAGACCAGGTCACAGACATGAGACCAGGACAGAGACATGAGACCAGGTCACAGACATGAGACCAGGACCGAGACATGAGACCAGGTCAGACACATGAGACCAGGTCACAGACATGAGACCAGGACAGAGACATGAGACCAGGTCACAGACATGAGACCAGGACAGAGACATGA
>NW_013957659.1:2420-3181 GCF_001266775.1 Austrofundulus limnaeus
ACCAGGTCAGAGACATGAGACCAGGACAGAGACATGAGACCAGGACAGAGACATGAGACCAGGTCAGACACATGAGACCAGGTCACAGACATGAGACCAGGTCACAGACATGAGACCAGGACAGAGACATGAGACCAGGTCAGAAACATGAGACCAGGTCAGGGACATGAGACCAGGTCAGAAACATGGAACCAGGTCAGGGACATGAGACCAGGACAGAGACATGAAACCAGGTCAGAGACATGAGACCAGGACAGAGACATGAGACCAGGACAGAGACATGAGACCAGGTCAGAGACATGAGACCAGGACAGAGACATAAGTAAGACCAGGTCACAGACATGAGACCAGGACCAAAACAAGAGACATGAGACCAGGTCAGAGACATAAGACCAGGACCAAAACAAGAGACATGAGACCAGGACAGAGACATGAGACCAGGTCAGAGACATGAGACCAGGACAGAGACATGAGACCAGGTCAGAGACATGAGACAAGGACCGAAACAGACATGAGACCAGGACAGAGACATAAGACCAGGTCAGAGACATGAGACCAGGTCAGAGACATGAGACCAGGACCGAAACAGACATGAAACCAGGTCAGAGACATGAGACCAGGACAGAGACATGAGACCAGGACAGAGACATAAGACCAGGACCAAAACAAGAGACATGAGACCAGGACAGAGACATGAGACCAGGTCACAGACATGAGACCAGGACAGAGACATGAAACCAGGACAGAGACATGAGACCAGG
>NW_013957660.1:0-1340 GCF_001266775.1 Austrofundulus limnaeus
ACTTAGAATAAAGTAAAAGAAGAATTTACTGTTATCTTTTTGTTAATAAGCTTCTAAGAAGGGTGGGATGAAATAAGTTTTTTATCTTCTTCCCATTCCTTTTCAAATATGTTCATTTTGTTATCAGTTTTTATCATTTTTTTGTTTTGTTTTGTATATATGTTTGAAATAAACCAAACTAAACTAACTTTAAACTGGTCTGAAGAACATATTTTGTTTCAGACACAATAAATCAGAAATAAATCTGACTGATTCTATTTGTTGCTCATTAAATCACATCAGTTCACTCAGTCTAATCCAGTTTTACCTTGGAAACTTAAATTATTAACCGTAAATGTTTTTCATTACAAACATGTACATTTTAAACATTAGAACCCAGAATGGGCCCTTTGATCAGTGTGTCCTTCAGCAAAGTCCTGTTGTGTTGGTCATCTGCTAAATAAAAAACAAAGAAAAAAGAACAACAGGACTTGAGTTGTGTGGTCAACCATGTCTCACTGGGGAAGTCCCTCTGAGTGTGGAGGTCCAAGCTGTTTCTGAGAAGCTTCATTCATCTTCATTCACATGCAGATTAAAGCTCACGCCTCTATCAACACCTCTCGTCAGGTTCTTTGTTTGCTACACAACGAGTGCATGTCCTAACTGGACTCTCAAGGCTCCTGCAGACTCCCTCTGAACTGACGGAATGGGTTCAGATTGTTGCAGTTTCATGACGAAAATTGTGTCATTCTGTTCACATTGCCGACACTTCGGCAGCTTCTCGACACAAACCGCTGGTTGAACTTTTGACCTCCCTCCACATGAGAACTGTTTGTGTGAGTGGTCAGACGTTTGTGGAAGTGTTGGTTTGTGCTGAAAGTGCTCAGACACTGCATTTTGTTTTAAACACTCGCTTCAAACAACAACAACAACAAAAAAGAAAAAAGAAAAAAGACGACTTGCTTTATGAGCCGGCTGTAGCAGGAAGCAGTGATTTATAACAGAATCAAACAGTCAAAAACACATAGATAAAACAGGCATGCTGCACAGTGGAATCTAACTGATAACAACTTTGGAGCTTTAACCAGGACAGATTTGTGGATAAATAACATCGGGTTAAAAGTCTGACCTTTTTACTGCATTGTGGACTCCAGTGGGATGAACCCCGCTGTAGTGACGTGTGCTGAAGCAGGAGGGGTTTCCCAGGAGCTCAACACGGGGTGTCTCAGGGACTATAAGAAGGTGAGACGAACCCAGAAGAACCAGGTGACTGCTCATGGACTGTTGGGCTTCACATGGAGTATGCAGAGGTCTTCAGACAGAGGCTGGTCCACCTGAGGACTAACCTTCAGACAGAGGCT
>NW_013957661.1:0-527 GCF_001266775.1 Austrofundulus limnaeus
CATTTAGAGACAACCCAACTGGAGACATTTAGAGACAACCCAACTGGAGACACTAAGAGACAACCCAACTGGAGACATTTAGAGACAACCCAACTGGAGACATTTAGAGACAACCCAACTGGAGACACTAAGAGACAACCCAACTGGAGACATTTAGAGACAACCCAACTGGAGACATTTAGAGACAACCCAACTGGAGACACTAAGAGACAACCCAACTGGAGACACTAAGAGACAACCCAACTGGAGACACTAAGAGACAACCCAACTGGAGACATTTAGAGACAACCCAACTGGAGACACTAAGAGACAACCCAACTGGAGACACTAAGAGACAACCCAACTGGAGACATTTAGAGACAGTCTAACTGGAGACATTTAGAGACAACCCAACTGGAGACACTAAGAGACAACCCAACTGGAGACATTTAGAGACAACCCAACTGGAGACATTTAGAGACAACCCAACTGGAGACACTAAGAGACAACCCAACTGGAGACACTAAGAGACAACCCAACTGGAGACA
>NW_013957661.1:1527-2339 GCF_001266775.1 Austrofundulus limnaeus
TGTGTGTGTGTGTGTGTGTGTGTGTGTGTGTAGGGGTGTTGAAGCTCTGACCCACCTCTTCCCTCTCAGCTCAGGTAACTGTCCTGCCAGTATGGCTGCCAGTCCCATGGCTCCCTCTGTATCCACTGTGGAGCGTTCCACTTCCTGAAAACGCAGCATGGCCACCAGACAGTCGTCTTCACTGAGAGCACACAGACAGGTGGTCATGGTTACCTGTTAGTTTATTTGTTTTAGATTTATACAAAACTTTTATTACCTGACAGTTACAACTTTATCCACCAGTTTCTTTGTCAGCTGGAAAGTGTTTTCACCAAGAGAGTGCTCCGTCAGATCTGAGGACAAACACCTTTATTTACCTTCAGGTTACCATGACAACATCTCCTCAGGTGTTCAGCTGACGTTTCCTCACCTCCAAAGAGTCTCTTGGTGGAGCTGCAGTTCATGCTTCTGATTGGACAGTTACTTCTTAGAGACTGTTGCAGCAGAGGGAATCCTTCAGGTTCAACACCCTGTTCAAGAAAATCCAGTTAATGCTGTTAACGAGGTGTCAGGTGAATGTACCTGAACACATCGTCTTAATGAGGTGTCAGGTGAATGTACCTGAACACATCGTCTTAATGAGGTGTCAGGTGAATGTACCTGAACACATCGTCTTAATGAGGTGTCAGGTGAATGTACCTGAACACATCGTCTTAACGAGGTGTCAGGTGAATGTACCTGAACACGTCTTAACGAGGTGTCAGGTGAATGTACCTGAACACGTCTTAACGAGGTGTCAGGTGAATGTACCTGAACACGTCTTAACGAGGTGT
>NW_013957662.1:0-490 GCF_001266775.1 Austrofundulus limnaeus
GTTTCTATGGTTCAGGTGTGGTTTCTATGGTTCAGGTGTGGTTTCTATGGTTCAGGTATGGTTTTGGTGGTTCAGGTGTGGTTTCTATGGTTCAGGTGTGGTTTCTATGGTTCAGGTGTGGTTTCTGTGGTTCAGGTGTGGTTTATATGGTTCAGGTGTGGTTTCTATAATTCAGATGTGGTTTCTATGATTCAGGTGTGGTTTCTATGGTTCAGTTGTGGTTTCTATGGTTCAGGTATGGTTTTGGTGGTTCAGGTGTGGTTTCTATGGTTCAGGTGTGGTTTCTGTGGTTCAGTTGTGGTTTCTGTGATTCAGGTGTGGTTTCTATGGTTCAGGTATAGTTTCTATGGTTCAATTGTGGTTTCTATGGTTCAGGTATGGTTTCGGTGGTTCAGGTGTGGTTTCTATGGTTCAGGTGTAGTTTCTATGGTTCAGGTATGGTTTCGGTGGTTCAGGTGTGGTTTCTATGGTTCAGGTGTAGTTTCTATGG
>NW_013957662.1:1490-2339 GCF_001266775.1 Austrofundulus limnaeus
CTTTAAAAGAATCGTTCCTTTTAAAGAATCATTCCCTTTAAAAGAATCGTTCCTTTTAAAGAATTATTCCTTTTTAAAGAATCGTCCCTTTTTAAAGAATCGTCCCTTTAAAAGAATCGTTCCTTTTAAAGAATCATTCCCTTTAAAAGAATCGTTCCTTTTAAAGAATTATTCCTTTTAAAGAATCGTCCCTTTTAAAGAATCGTCCCTTTAAAAGAATCGTTCCTTTTAAAGAATCGTTCCTTTTAAAGAATTGTTCCTTTTAAAGAATCGTTCCTTTTAAAGAATCGTTCCTTTTAAAGAATCATTCCTTTTTAAAGAATCGTTCCTTTTAAAGAATCGTTCCTTTTAAAGAATCGTTCCTTTTACAGATTTGAATCGTTCCGTAATGCCACGTGTCTGTTTTCATGGTTCTGCAGGGTTTGATGAAGGAGATATGATGGGTTAATAGTTCCTGTTAGAGAAAACTCTGAGTTCAGACAGAAAGAAGTCAATGAGAGTCTGGATGTTTGACCTCTGACCTCTGACCTCTGACAGACCCTCAGTCCTGCTGACACTGATAAACAATCTGTTTCTGTTAAATCTGAGGATCCATCACTCATCATAAAGTTGTTGAATATTTGAATTATGAGTGTCGCTGTGGGCGGAGCTAACAGGCTCCTCCCACCCTCGGCTTATCTTCAGGCTGGTGTTTTCTCTGACTCCTTCATCAGTGTCCCGTAAATCAGCTCATAAATCTCTGGCAGCCTAATTGTTCTTTTCACTTGGTTTCATTTGGAGTGAAGGTCAGTCGCTCCAACGTTTGGTTTCTGCTTACACAGCTCTGATTGGTTCCTCGCACCCTCAGAG
>NW_013957663.1:0-581 GCF_001266775.1 Austrofundulus limnaeus
ACACACACACACACACACACACACACACACACACACACACACACACACACACACACACCTAATGCGACGCTCACATTACCGGAGCAAATGTGCGAGGGTGGAAGAAAAGAGGGTTTTTGAAACTAGGAGATGAAGAGTAAATTACAGGATGATGAAAGAGCAGTGAAAAGTGCTGCAGCGTTTTACAACACATGAAGCACACAACGGACTTAAAGTTCACTTCCTAAATCCTCCTTTTGTTTCTGGGCTTTTGTTGCTGTTTTTTTTTCTTTACATGACATCTGCATGAAAAGTTAGTGCTGCCGTGTTTCTCTGTCTCCAACAGACCAAGTCAGAGATGCAGGTTGAGTTCTTCGTGAGCGACAATCAGGAGGTAGGAGAGTGTTTGTGCTGATGACACATGCTGACACACACTGACATGTTTAACACAACCTGACCACACGTCACACACTCAATACCTTGTTTTTAGTTTCTTACTCAACCAGGTACTCCTCTCTCTGCTGTGACATCTGTCTGACTAACACACGTCGACACACAGCCTGCTCTCGTCTCACCTACAGGGGCGCCAGCAGGTGGGGGGG
>NW_013957663.1:1581-2339 GCF_001266775.1 Austrofundulus limnaeus
GCACCCCCCCATGGCCCCCCTGAAAAAAATTTCTGCAGGCGCCACTGCTCACCTAACTCCTGTTTTTCACCAACACGAGACACGTTTGCTCCCTCAGGTCGTCAAAGATATGGTGAACATCCAGATCGGAGACGTGAACGATAACCCCCCCACCTTCCACGGGCAGCCGTACAGCGTTCAGATCCCCGAGGTAAGGACGGCACAAACGGGTCGTTATTCTCTTATCAGGTGAGCAGAACCACCACCTGCTGCAGGAAACTTTCATTTACTGAAACAACATTTAAACTAAATTACTCCAACAATAGTTTGAAACCTTTTACCTTCTTGTTTATTTGACACAAAGGAACATTTTGGACACGTTTCACGAAAAAGGTTGTAAAGAATTAACAGTTTTGTTGTGGCTTGCTCTTAAAGCAACGTCAGTTTGGAGGAACAATTTCATTCTGACAGGATTAATGAGCTGCTGTCGACATTAAATATGTTAAAATCTTTACACTGATGTTGGTTTTGCAGCATTTCTCTGTGTTTCTTCTTTTTTTTCTAAACTTATTCAAAACTCAAGCAACAAGAAGGCACGTCTGTGCGACTTGCACAAAGAGAATTCCTGCAAATTCATGATCAATACTGAAATATCGATACCAGAACTTCCTGCTCTAAAATAGATTCTAAAATAGAAAATAAAATATTATATTGAATATATACAGGTGCTGGTCATAAAATTAGAATATCATGAAAAAGTAGATTTATTTCAGTAATTC
>NW_013957664.1:0-948 GCF_001266775.1 Austrofundulus limnaeus
CGGCTGATTCTCACCAGTGTTCGGCAAATTTTAACTGGAGTTCAGCTGATTCTCACCAGTGTTCGGCTAATTTTAACTGGAGTTCAGCTGATTCTCACCAGTGTTCGGCTAATTTTAACTGGAGTTCAGCTGATTCTCACCAGTGTTTGGCTAATTTTAACTGGATTTCGGCTGATTCTCACCAGTGTTCGGTTCAATTTAACTGGAGTTAGGCTGATTCTCACCAGTGTTTGGCTAATTTTAACTGGAGTTCAGCTGATTCTCACTGGTGTTCGGCTAATTTTAACAGGAGTTCGGCTGATTCTCACCAGTGTTCGGCTAATTTTAACAAGAGTTCGGCTGATTCTCACCAGTGTTCAGCTAATTTTAAAAGGAGTTTGGCTGATTCTCACCAGTGTTCAGCTAATTTTAACAGGTGTTCAGCTGATTCTCACCAGTGTTCGGCTAATTTTAACTGGAGTTCAACTGATTCTCACCAGTGTTTGGCTAATTTTAACTGGAGTTCGGCTGATTCTCACCAGTGTTTGGCTAATTTTAACTGGATTTCGGCTGATTCTCACCAGTGTTCGGCTAATTTAACTGGAGTTCGGCTGATTCTCACCAGTGTTTGGCTAATTTTAACTGGAGTTCGGCTGATTCTCACCAGTGTTTGGCTAATTTTAACTGGAGTTCGGCTGATTCTCACCAGTTTTCTGCTAATTTTAACTGGAGTTCAGCTGATTCTCACCGGTGTTCGGCTAATTTTAACAGGAGTTTGGCTGATTCTCACCAGTGTTCGGCTAATTTTAACAAGAGTTCGGCTGATTCTCACCAGTGTTCGGCTAATTTTAACTGGAGTTCAGCTGATTCTCACCAGTGTTCGGCTAATTTTAACTGTAGTTCGGCTGATTCTCACCAGTGTTCGGCTAATTTTAACTGTAGTTCGGCTGATTCTCACCAGTGTTCGGC
>NW_013957664.1:1948-2338 GCF_001266775.1 Austrofundulus limnaeus
TAACCTCTTTGGGTTTTGCGATACCCTCTTTGGGTTTTATGATAACCTCTTCGGGTTTTACGATAACCTCTTTGGGTTTTGCGATACCCTCTTTGGGTTTTATGATAACCTCTTCGGGTTTTACGATAACCTCTTTGGGTTTTGCGATACCCTCTTTGGGTTTTATGATAACCTCTTCGGGTTTTACGATAACCTCTTTGGGTTTTGCGATACCCTCTTTGGGTTTTATGATAACCTCTTCGGGTTTTACGATAACCTCTTTGGGTTTTGCGATACCCTCTTTGAGATTTGCGATAACCTCTTTGGGTTTTGCAATACCCTCTTTGAGTTTTGCGATACCCTCTTTAGGTTTTGCGATACCCTCTTTGGGTTTTATGATGCCCTCTTTGG
>NW_013957665.1:0-571 GCF_001266775.1 Austrofundulus limnaeus
TCACCTGCACATGTTATCACCTGCACATGTTATCATCTGCACATGTTATCACCTGCACATGTTATCACCTGCACATGTTATCACCTGCACATGTTATCATCTGCACATGTTATCACCTGCACATGTTATCATCTGCACATGTTATCACCTGCACATGTTATCATCTGCACATGTTATCACCTGCACATGTTATCACACTGCACATGTTATCACCTGCACATGTTATCACCTGCACATGTTATCACCTGCACATGTTATCACACTGCACATGTTATCACCTGCACATGTTATCACCTGCACATGTTATCACACTGCACATGTTATCATACTGTACATGTTATCACACTGCACATGTTATCACACTGCACATGTTATCACACTATACATGTTATCACACTGTACATGTTATCACAGTGCACTTGTTATCACCTGCACATGTTATCACACTGCAAATGTTATCACACTGCACATGTTATCACCTGCAAATGTTATCACACTGCACATGTTATCACCTGCAAATGTTATCACACTGCACATGTTATCACCTGCAAATGTTATCACACTGTACATG
>NW_013957665.1:1571-2338 GCF_001266775.1 Austrofundulus limnaeus
GATAACATGTGCAGGTGACAACATGTGCAGTGTGATAACATGTGCAGTGTGATAACATGTACAGTGTGATAACATGTGCAGTGTGATAACATGTACAGTGTGATAACATGTGCAGGTGATAACATGTACAGTGTGATAACATGTGCAGGTGATAACATGTGCAGGTGATAACATGTGCAGTGTGATATGTACAGTGTGATAACATGTACAGTGTGATAACATGTGCAGGTGATAACATGTGCAGGTGATAACATGTACAGTGTGATAACATGTGCAGGTGATAACATGTGCAGTGTGATAACATGTGCAGTGTGATAACATGTACAGTGTGATAACATGTGCAGGTGATAACATGCACAGTGTGATAACATGTGCAGGTGATAACATGCACAGTGTGATAACATGTGCAGTGTGATAACATGCACAGTGTGATAACATGTGCAGTGTGATAACATGTACAGTGTGATAACATGTGCAGGTGATAACATGTACAGTGTGATAACATGTGCAGGTGATAACATGTACAGTGTGATAACATGTGCAGGTGATAACATGTACAGTGTGATAACATGTGCAGTGTGATAACATGTACAGTGTGATAACATGTGCAGGTGATAACATGTACAGTGTGATAACATGTGCAGGTGATAACATGTACAGTGTGATAACATGTGCAGTGTGATAACATGTACAGTGTGATAACATGTGCAGGTGATAACATGTACAGTGTGATAACATGTGCAGTGTGATAACATGTACAGTGTGAT
>NW_013957666.1:0-998 GCF_001266775.1 Austrofundulus limnaeus
GATTTATTCTGATAAAACTGCACGTTTGGAAGAAGGATAATCTGTAATTTCTTTTTAGAAATCTCTGAACTCAGAGGCTAAAAATCAACTGTTCTGAGGTCAGACCGATTCTAATTTGAAATTATTTTTAGAAACCACGCACGCTAGTCAAAATCAGAGTACTCAAATTATTACGACGAATATATTTCAGTGCATGATCTTTTCAAACAAACCCAGAAGAAGTGAAAGTAATGTTGGGGGAACAGCTGAGATAAATGCGCGTCACATTGAGATGAATGTGTGAGAAATGAGCGCAGTGCTGAGAGGATAAGTGACTGGAAACACGCTCACTTAAACACAAACACAGTAATCTTCAGGCCAGACGGGGTCATTATCACTGCTGTATTCAATTACAGCTCTCTGCTGGGCTTCATTAAGAAGCGAGTGTGTCCCGATGTGTGCGAGGAGAGAAATTATCAGTGCAAGTCGAGTCGATGGCGCTGGATGCCGGGCTGAAGACGGTGCAAACACACGAGGACGGGCTCATCAATATTTCATCTGCTTTCATTAGAACATGAATGATTAAAGAAGAGAGGCCCTGGTGTGAAACTGGACTCAGGACAGAATTAATAAACATTTCTGAACGACCCAACTGAAGTCATTGTCTTTCTGCGGTTCTTTAGTTTAATTTTCAGACTGAACAAAACAAAAGAAAGTTTTAAAAGCTGCAGTAAAATGATCATCTGTTTGTTTTAAACCATGGCTGGATCTCAGCACACTTCCTACTTGAGTATAAATTATGCTGGTCCCAGTATGTCCCATAACTAAATGAAGACGTTTACTACGTGCTCCGATGTGAGTGTGCTCTACCCACCATGAAGATTTATTTTGGATAACCCCTAATTTACACTACGTGCGTTCCTTCTCTGCTCTGCTCTGGTCCGACTTCCGCAGCAAATACGCACCCATTATAACCAATGGGCCTCATGCAAGAACCGTTCGTACGCACAGATTTGTTC
>NW_013957666.1:1998-2338 GCF_001266775.1 Austrofundulus limnaeus
TTGATTGATTGATTGATTGATTGATTGATTGCGCAATCTCCATCCTGCACACTCTGTCGGACCGGACCGGAGCGGACGCTGTATAAACTGAGACACAAAAACGAACAGTTGCAACCTGCGCACCGCAGCGCAGCGGAGTGGAGACGCATGTAGTGTAAATCCGGGGTAATATCTGCCCATCAGCCCTTTCAAATGAAACTGGAGGGAGTTGACTGAGAGAATGTAGAAATGACTCAGCCTGAAACTGAAAATGATGATGGAAAACAAAGCTGTTTTATGGAAGGAGAAAGTCAGTTTAACCTGTTAGCTTTTGCATTAGCGCCTGAGCTAATATATATAC
>NW_013957667.1:0-625 GCF_001266775.1 Austrofundulus limnaeus
CAGGCTAGAGAGCCTACTTATGGGGTCGCTAGGCATCATAAGTAGGCTCTCTAGCCTGGCTCTAGCCATACTCATGTTCTTTGGTTAAAAAACTGGTATATTGCTTTGAATTTACTCAACTCAGTTAAGTGGAACCAGGTCACATAACATGGTTAAGTAAATCCAATATTTCATTTTTTACAGTGTTCTTTTGTTTTTTTCGGGAGCTCCCAGCTCTCTCTTGTTCAGACTGGTTTTTGTTAATAATAAAACTTTTGATCAAATGTTAAAAACTGCCTGGACTCTAAATGTTATGTGTCTTGAGTGAGCCTAGACACTCGAACCGTAACAGCCACTATACGTCAATAATGCTAGGTCATAGCCGCTTATTCTGTAACTACAATCTCTGCTCCCCGTCCAGAAGTAGCAGAACTTTTGGCGGTCCTGGGGGGTCAACTTTTGTAGGCAGGGCACTCAGTTCTGTTCAAAAGATGGGGGTGCCCTCCCTGGATAAATGTAGATGAAATACTAGGGTCTTGGCGGAGCTTCATATATAAACGAAACACAATAACAGTTTTTACAATTACATTTACCCAAATAAAAACATACTCACCTAACAATTTCCCCAAGTTGGTAATCTCCAGAG
>NW_013957667.1:2928-3538 GCF_001266775.1 Austrofundulus limnaeus
TCTATTATTCTATAAATGCATTTATTAAAGTACAGTGATGTACATATGTTTCACAGATAAAACTGAAAGGTCAGAATCCAGAGCATGGACAGAAACAGAGCTCTCTGATGATCAAAATGAAGGAGAGATGGTAAATGGACTGTATCTCTATACCTTTCTATCCAACCAGGATACTCAAACCTCTTTACACTACAATCTGTGTCCTCATTCACACAGCACTTTATTATCTCTCTACAAACCTAACATGTAAATCAATCTATAGAGACTAATCAGTGCTTTAGATTGCATTCATACACTGATGGGACACACATCAGAGGCAGTGGGGGGTTCAGTGTCTTACCCGGGGACACTTTGACATGTGACCAAATAGCAGTGGAATCGAACCACCAACTCCTACATTAGAAGATCGACTCCCCTAAACTTTCAGCCACAGTCATCCCATGGATGGAAGATCTTCTTCCATAAAACATGAAAGCCAACAACTTTTATGTAATAAAAGCTCATTTTAAAATATTTTATGGATGCTAAAGCATGTACAATGTGGCATAACTAAACTTTGATCTGTTGTTGCCAACAAACCTGTAGAGAGCTGAATATTAAACATCTGCAT
>NW_013957668.1:0-706 GCF_001266775.1 Austrofundulus limnaeus
GCCACATTCTGGACACAAGTCAGTCAGTATACTGCCCCCTTCTGGAGACAAGTCAGTCAGTATACTGCCACCTTCTGGAGACAAGTCAGTCAGTATACTGCCACCTTCTGGAGACAAGTCAGTCAGTATACTGCTCCTTCTGGACACAAGTCAGCCAGTATACTGCCCCCTTCTGGACACAAGTCAGTCAGTATACTGCCACCTTCTGGACACAAGTCAGTCAGTATACTGCCACCTTCAGGAGACAAGTCAGTCTGTATACTGCCACCTTCTGGACTCAAGTCAGTCAGTATACTGCCACCTTCTGGAGAGAAGTCAGTCAGTATACTGCCCCCTTCTGGAGACAAGTCAGTCAGTATACTGCCCCCTTCTGGAGACAAGTCAGTCAGTATATTGCCACCTTCTGGAGACAAGTCAGTCAGTATACTGCCCCCTTCTGGAGACAAGTCAGTCAGTATACTGCCCCCTTCTGGAAACAAGTCAGTCAGTATACTGCCACCTTCTGGAGACAAGTCAGTCAGTATACTTTCACCTTCTGGAGAGAAGTCAGTCAGTATACTGTTACCTTCTGGACACAAGTCAGTCAGTAAACTGCCACCTTCTGGACTCAAGTCAGTCAGTATACTGCCACCTTCTGGAGACAAGTCAGTCAGTATACTGCCACCTTCTGGAGACAAGTCAGTCAGTATACTGCCCCCTTCTGGAG
>NW_013957668.1:1706-2338 GCF_001266775.1 Austrofundulus limnaeus
TAGTTTTACTCTGAAACTGATGTGCAGCTGTGAGATGACTCACACTGTCCAATAAACTGGTTTTTATTTACTGAACAACTTTCTGGAGCTGGTGATGGTTTCTCTGGAATTGCATTTGGACTTAAACACGTATTAATATTTAAATTAAACACATTTCTGTCTTTAAGCAGCCTGCTCTAGACTGAGCTAATTGTTATATTTTATATCAATAAAATGTGAAAGTGTGTGAAGAGCTGCTCCAGATGTTGGTTGAATGAAGAAAACAAGTGGTTGTTGTGTGTGTGTGTGCTGCTTGTTGTTCCCTCACAGCAGAGTGTGGAGGTGTTGGCCTGAGACCAGGCACTTCAAAGGGCACACTTCTGTCACATTAGCAGCCTTTTATTACTGTCAACCAGCCAAATGCTTAACAAATGCTTCCTCTGCCAAGGTCTCTGGCTGTTAGACAGGTCACTAGTTCAAAGATACTCAGACTCTGACTGGTTTTAGGATCTGAACTCATGCTTTCTGTAAAAACACAAAAAGCCCAGTGAAGCTAGTGAAAGTGCTGATCTGATGATTTGTCACCTTCAGATTATTTTTAACTTGAAATTTGAGGCTAGTTGAAGCGTCTGTCCTGGTGTGTGGGTAAATTC
>NW_013957669.1:0-517 GCF_001266775.1 Austrofundulus limnaeus
GCTTAAACAAAACCCACTTGTCAGCCAGGCCTAACGAGCTGGGGTACGTTGATTTCTTCTCGAGCATTGAGACGACCACTCCTATTGATATTTGGCCCCCTTTGAAGCTCAATTTTCCCCACAGCCCCCGCCCTTCTGACAAGCACTGTTATGCAGTTTGCAATGGCTGAGATGTATCCAAGATGACCGCTCTGTGACCTTCACGGCAGTGGGTGTGGTCAGCAACACCTGGAAGGGGCCCTCTCAACGTGGACTGCTCCAGGTTTTCCTTTTGATGACCTTAATGAACACTCAGTCGCCAGGGGCCTCCTTTTGATCTGTTGGAGAAAAAAAAAATCTGGAGACAGTAATTTTGAACTAATTATTCCTTTTTATTGTAGTATTTTGATTATCAATGGTCTGTTCCTCATTAGCTGTCTGTAAATCTGAGCTGAACATAAGAAATCTGTAAGGATAAATGATAAAAAATTATTTAAAACTATCCAGGCTTAATAAAAAAATAAAACCAAAAAAAACC
>NW_013957669.1:1517-2337 GCF_001266775.1 Austrofundulus limnaeus
GAGTGGTCTGCTCACTGACAGAGATTTAAGCAGATTTGTGGTAGAATAGTAGTTACTGCAGAAAAGGAATGTTTGTTTAAAGCAGAATCAAGTGTGCATTCATTGCCCTTCTTTTCTGGATGAACACTTCAGTTCCATAAAGCAATGAAAAAAAAAAACAAAAAAGGAGGGTGGGGGTGGGTGGGGTCAGAGGTCAAAGACTGCAGTGAAGGAAATGTGATTTTATGGCCATTAATTAACAATGTAGTAGCTGGTGGGTTTTTATAGCATCTGAGTGTAGTCACTGCACTGCAAATGTCAACTGTTGGTTCTGCAGCATCGGTTTGAACTGTGTCAGGGCCTATTCATTTACTTTGAGAACCACCGGACCTGGACCTGTCCTTGTATTTTTGACATTGTCTAGTCCAGTGGTTGAGGTCTCCACACAGCCAGCATCCGTCAGATCCCATGAAAGGTAGGGTTCGGCCTCTGGATGGTCCTCTGCGATTTCTGCCTCTGTATGTGCCACGCCTCCTGCCTGTTGGCCGGGGTTGTGCACCATAATAAAAGGCAGAAGTATTTTTATTATATTTCTGTGTCTTTTTAACGTTCTCTGCATGGTTGATCCATTCCATGGTTTGAGGATCATTGGCTGAGGGTAGATTTACAAAGTGTTTGATCACCCAATCACCCAGTTCCAATCTAACACCTGACACCAGACCCTGCTTCAACTGTTGCTGGTATGTTCCAAAGTCTTTGTCATCTTCCTGTTTTTTCTTTTGGAATCGGGTTTCTACTCCTGAGGCACTTGGTGCAGGTGCTGACTCTGGCTCCTGTTTGG
>NW_013957670.1:0-283 GCF_001266775.1 Austrofundulus limnaeus
CAGGTAAATGTGTGACCAAAGACGTAGAATGAGACTGGTCTTCATCAAGATCCTGCTAAAAGACAAAACACACATTTTTATGATGAGATTCTTAATCTGGATTTCTTGCAATCAGTGCACTCACCTACAATCAAACCATCTTCCATAAAGTTTGTCACTCTTTTAACAACAGTAGCTATGTTTACATGCACAAAATGTTTTAATCGGATTGAAATGTATTCGGATTAAATAATCTGAATGTACTGTTTACATGGACACAATCTGATCATGAAGTGTTTACATG
>NW_013957670.1:1283-2337 GCF_001266775.1 Austrofundulus limnaeus
TCATAAAGCAGGGTTCTTTACACCCTTAATGTTTATAATTTTACAAATGCACCAAGTTAGAATTAGTTTCTACTATTTGCGGAATTAGTTCCTTTAAGAATGTCTTCTATATCAAAATAAATGTTACTGGATGATATCCTTATCTAATTTAAAAGTCAATCAAATTGAATCATGAATTGAATCAGGCCCTTGTAAATCGAATCGAATTGATTTGGGAAATCTGAATCGATACCCAGCCCTACTGAAGACCTAAGAAAAAGAAACTGAGAAGGTGCGTCCAAATTTGTGACTGGTAGTTGTCATTTGTACATAGACAAATGTTCCTTCTCTACAGTCATATCATGCACAATGACAAAATGTCTTATTAACACATTCATCAACATAAATTTGAATTACCTTACTTCTCCATGGCCAGTTTGAGTCACCATAATTATAGGTGACCTCCTCTCCCGGATTTATATCACAAATTGCAAACAAACACAAATGGGGCTTCCCTTGCAGTGTTAGATACTTCATCTTTGCATTTGGGTTTATATGGTCATCGTTTACAAGTCTTCCAAGTGACCCATCTTCTTTTGCTCCATCAACACTATAAATACAGAGTCCCAAAAATTAGGCAGAGTCTGTCGCCAGCATTATGAATCACCTTATTGTTAAGAACCTTCTATTAGTCGTTTTTGGCACAATGATAGTACATTGTTTTTTGTTTTTAAGTCTAAATATAATTAGATATAAACATACGTACCACCAGAGTTTTCCATTAAAGTAGAATTCGAACAAGAACACTTTAAGTCTGTTGTGGTAAACCCTTTGTCTCCTCTCACATTCATCCTTACTGATCAGTTCACCTCTATACTCCAACAGAAAGTCTCCTTTTACAAAGGATCTATTGGCAAAGATTCCACGACCTAGTAACAAAAACAAATAATTGATCAGAAACCCATACTATAATTTGTGATTTAACCACTATAAAGTTCTACATACCTTTAAATGCATTGATGTACTTAATGTCAAGGCCATCTTTGTCCTTTCTTTTATCGATATAATATTTTGC
>NW_013957671.1:0-612 GCF_001266775.1 Austrofundulus limnaeus
TATATATATATATATATATGAAGCACCAGGCTCAGGAGGAAACTTGGAAACACAGATGTCAGGTCCAACCAGTCACCTCCTGCTTTAAATCATTTCTCTCAACTGGCTACACAACTGTTTTATTGTGAAATCCTAGACTTTGTGCTGAATCAATAGATTTCCTTAACTTTGATGTTTCAGAACCTGATTTTCAGATACCTTCAAAATGTAAGTCATGTTTGCTTTGGTTTCTTCCAGTAAGTGTCACGTCTGGGTAAAACAAAGCTTTTAATGGTTTCATCTTTTATTTCCAGCGCTCGCGAATCCAGGTGTGGCTGTATGAACAGGTGAACATGCGGATAGAGGGATGCATTATTGTAAGTGATTTTTTTATTTCTGATCAAAGTAATATTTGGTATAAAATTGTACCAATTTATTTACAAGTTTAAGACCTTATGTAACCTGTTATAGAAGAAATGTTAGAATAGTTTTTTTGTTTCCATGTATGATGTTAGAGACATTATCTTGCGTAAAAAGTGTTTGATCATTTGATGGAATAATTAAATGTTGAAGAGAAAACACAAATAAATATGTTTTTAAATATAGAACAAAAAAATGTAAAAACAACATTTG
>NW_013957671.1:1612-2337 GCF_001266775.1 Austrofundulus limnaeus
TGACCGTACTTGTACACTTTCACCTGTGATGTTTGAAACTTAAGACAGTTTTGTTTGCAGCTCAAGATTAAGCTCCTGGAGTGGTGAAAATCACCAAACTCAGAGCGTCTCTGAATTATCCGGTGAATTAATTATGAATTGATACATGCTCTTACTCTCAGTAAATAAAGCAAAGCCACTTAATTTCATCCACCATTAAACAGAAATCGGCTGAGAAAAACAACCAAGATGCACTTCCCGATGTGCGTCTAGAGCACATGACGAGCGTCTGACCTCAAAAAGTGCACAATGTGTCCAACTTGAAGCGTTGGACACATTTTTGACGCTGAAAATGTGTTTGGTGTGAACGACTTACCTAACCACTCAGCCTCATCCTCGCAGACATCTAAATAAAAAACTTTCTCTTTATTTTAGCTGCTTCAAACCATGACATATACATACATAATGTGGAAAATGTCCTGGAGAAAAGTATCAAATGAAGCCGTTCATTTTCTACAGAAAATGTGTTTGATGTGAAACAGCAAATGATGGGAAGAATTCAAACTTAAAAATAGAAGGAAAAAGTAGAAAACCTAAAGTTTGCTGAGGAACTGGTACACTGAATATGAACATACACTGCAAACTTTTGGTGCGTGCGTGCGTGCGTGCGATCCAAATGCATGTTACAGGTGTGGTGTTAGGTTTAGGACCAAGGTTTAGGTTAGTTTTAGGATCAGGTAAGTTTC
>NW_013957672.1:0-344 GCF_001266775.1 Austrofundulus limnaeus
GTATTTGCCTGTGCACATGCAGCCTTACTCCCACAGACCAAAACATGCACGTTTGGTTAATTAGTAACTGTAAACTGTGTGAGCTGTTCATCTCTATGTGGTCCTACAATGGACTTGTGACCTGTCCAGGGTGTACCCCGCCTCTCGAATATTGACTGCTGGAGATGTGAGCTTGCCGTGACCCGGAAAAGAAAAAGCAGTTAGGAAAGCGGATAAAAGGGAGAGAGGTCAAAAGAGCAAGCACTGTTTTCCATACCATCCAGGACAGTCAGTTAATGAGTTTCTCCTTTAAAGGGATCCACGATTTTTTGTAACATTAAACTTTATTTGATAAACATTTATTT
>NW_013957672.1:1344-2337 GCF_001266775.1 Austrofundulus limnaeus
GGATTAAGCCCTGAAGTGTTATGTGGAGAAATAGGTAATTTCCCTTTGGGATCAATAAAGTATTTTTGAATTGAATTTTAGGTTTTATAATTGCATTTTGTCAAAACATAATGAAAAAAATACTATACCTATGGGTTGTTTAAATTAAATAGGCCTACTTGAAATAGTTTTTAAAGAATTATTGAGAGGTGATTTTAAGCAGTGCATTTTTGTCATGTCTTTGTAATTACATCAAATTTCCTTATTAGAATAATAGAAGTCAGACCAAATATCATTAAGTTATCTTGATTAGGAAGACAAGTCAAGCCGTATCTCTGCAACTGCTTATTAGGATGATTAAAATGCAGAAGGAATCAAAAAAATCTAGTCATTTTGTCCAAATTTGACTTAATCTTCAGCTTATGTGATGGATTGCATTTTTATAATTGTTTAAAACGACTGCAACTAGTTTGCTAAATTTCCAAACACTTTCAGTTTTGTTAAAATATAAAATAAAGGGTGGCATTTGTGTTTTTGCTCATTCATATATATATTTTCTGTTTTCATGTTGTAGATCTTTACTTGGGCCTCATTGCAGACTACGTTTCAGAGGATTTATTTGTAAAAGGCTGGGGGAAACTGCGTGACCCTCTCACCTCGAGCTGCAGCTCAGAGCTCACTCCTCACATCTACAACGTGAAGGAAGTGAAGCTCCAGAGGAGGAAGGCCTTCAGTGACACACTGGATCACTCCAAGTGGTGTGTGACGTCAGACGGCAGCCTGACCTGCATCGCTGATATGAACAGAGAGAGGAGTCAGATGGAGAGAGGCGGAGGAGCCATCTGTACTGATGACGCTGTGGTTGGGAACACCTTCAGAGCATCAATCTCTCAGTATGAACGATGTAAAAAGTCTCACTCAGATATTAGAAAGAGAGAATTGTGAAGGCACTAAGTTATTTGAGTAGGCAGAAACTGAGCAGCTGCACTGAACACATTTGACACTGATCTGTTT
>NW_013957673.1:0-677 GCF_001266775.1 Austrofundulus limnaeus
GTACAGAAACAGCTCTTACAAAAATCATTAACGACGTCCTTACTGCTGACTGGACTCCTCTCCACTTGTTCCGCAAGGTTCTGTCCCCGGCCCTCTTCTTTTTTTAATCATTTAACTACTTCCACTCAGAAATATCTTATGAAAAAACAATATCCAATTCCAATGTTACGCCGATGACACCCAGCTCTATCTGTCCACCACCCCTGCTGCCACCCTCCCCCACCTCTCTGTCTGACTCCCTCTATGATATCAGGTCCAGGTTCACAAGAAACGTCCTCAAACAAAATAGCAACAAAATGGAATTTATTCTCATTGGAACTAAATCAACCTTTGCAATAACCAAAAGCAGGCAGTCAAAATGAGTTTCTCCAATGAGTGGCTGGGCTTTCTCTTTAGGGTTGTGGTTCAGACATCTGGTAAGGATGACTCCTGGACGCCTCTCTAGGGAGGTGCTTCAGGCATGTTCGACTGGGAGGAGACCCCATGAGGACCCAGGACACACTGGAGAGACTACATCTTTCATCTGGCCTGGGAATGCTTTTGAATCCTCCCAGAAGAGCTGGAATAACAGAACAACTCTGATCAACCTGCTTCCCCCTCAACCTGACTCTAGCAAGTAGCAGATAATGGGCGGACTGGATTCTATATTGATAAGGTGGTGTTTTAAGTTTATTTGT
>NW_013957673.1:1677-2337 GCF_001266775.1 Austrofundulus limnaeus
ATCCCCTTCCAACTACACTCGTGAAAGCATCTGTTCACTCACTTCTCCCATTAATAACAGAAAACAAACATGCATCTCTCGCCTGTGGAATTGTCCCATCATCTCTTAAAACAGCAGCAATAACCCCATCCTTAAAAAAACAGTATCAGACCCCTGTGATTTCAATAACACCTGATCCATTTGTCATTTGCCATTTCTCTCAAAAATTCATGAAAGAACAATTGCATCCCAGGTCCATGTCCACCTCTCTGAAAATAATCTGTATGAAAAGTATAAATCTGGTTTCCATCCAAAGCACAGTACAGAAACAGCTCTTACAAAAATCATTAATGACCTCCTTACTGCTGCCTGGACTCCTCTCCATCCTCAGCCTTCTTGATTTAAGGGCCACCTTTGACGCGATTTCCCACACCATCCTCATTGACTGTCTATCACATATTGGTATTTCAGACACACCATGTAACTGGTTTATTTCATATCTTTCTGGCCATACAGAGCCTCCCATTCAACCCCTCTCTGTTCTGGTGTTCCGCAAGGTTCTGTCCCCGGCCCTCTTCTTTTTTAAATCATTTAACTCCTTCCACTCTGAAATATCTTATGAAAAAACAATATCCAATTCCAATAGTACGCCGATGACACCCAGCTCTATCTGTCCACCAC
>NW_013957674.1:0-590 GCF_001266775.1 Austrofundulus limnaeus
AACTAAAAATTAAATTTGAAATACATTTGTGGTAAAACTCTTTAATCGTTAAAGAATTAATGTGAATTAAAGTAAAAGAATGTGAGATTTAAAAAAAATTCCCCGATTTTTTTACGGAAGTGAAAAACTCAGCCGTTCACCCAATCAACGACTACAAACCTTGACTGACACAACATCTAACCAATCAAGCTCAGTTTTATTCCCGAAATGGGCGGGGCTACAGCCGCTTAGTGAAAGCGGAGTGGGCGGGTCGTTCTTTTCCTGCCCAACTTGCCCGAAGCGTCAGCAGCAGCTCGCAGACGGACTTCGGTAAAGTTTCTGCTCTGGTTTCTCCCCCCCCAAACATCCGGCACCACCATGGCCCCCAGCGCGCAGCTGAAAGAGGCGATAACCGAAATGCAGGAGGGAATCCGTGCCATCCTGCTCGGACCTCCCGGAGCCGGGAAAGGAACTCAGGTGAGGCTCGGATACTCGCTGTTAGCAGTTAGCCGTTAGTGCTGTTAGCAGTTAGTGCTGTTAGCAGTTAGCCGTTAGTGCTGTTAGCAGTTAGTGCTGTTAGCAGTTAGCCGTTAGTGCTGTTAGCAGTTAGT
>NW_013957674.1:1590-2336 GCF_001266775.1 Austrofundulus limnaeus
ACCTTTTTCTTTATTTGCTATGAATATTTCTTTTTCTTGTTTTTCTCTTAATGTTAGGGGCATAAGAGACATCACTAAAAGAAAATCTATATTCCTGTTCTGTAAGGGGGAAAGAGCCAATTATTTTTTCCTGCAAGAAACTCATTCTAAACCAGAAGATGAAAGGTTTTGGATAAATCAATGGGGGGATAAAATTATTTTTGATCATGGCTCTACTAAATCTGCAGGTTTAGCTATTCTTTTCTATAACTCACCTGGGAAATTATTGACCTCTAAATCCAGTAAAACTGGTCACTGGCTAATATGTGTGTTAGATCACAACGAGCATCATACTATTTTAGTGAATATCTACGGATTTAACTCCCCTGGGCAAAACAAAGTGTTACTCTCAGAAATTTCTGAAAACATTGAAGACCTTAAGCTCTCCTATCCATCTGCAAATATTATTGTAGGTGGTGATTACAACATGGTTTATGATGAAAAACTTGATAGACATCCTCCTCATTTCCAACACAGTTCTTCCAACACTACCCTTACTAAATTTTGTGGATCTCTTGATTTACTTGACCCTTGGCGTTTCAAATATCCAGATACCAAGCAATATTCCTGGTTTAAACCCAATGATACAGTCAAATCTAGGATAGACTTCTGGTTAATTTCTGCCTCCATGAGAAATTTTGTTTCAGAATGTTCAATGTCAGCTGCTCCTCTCACAGATCACGCTGTTATCAAATTGACTTTCAATC
>NW_013957675.1:0-643 GCF_001266775.1 Austrofundulus limnaeus
CTGTGTCTCACTCTGCATGTCTCACTCTCTACATGTCTCTCACTCCTTCAGTTTAAATAACTCCAGTGGTATGACAGTAGCAGATCTGTGTCTCACTCTGCATGTCTCACTCTCTCTCTCATTCATTCAATTTAAAGAACTTCAGTGGCCAGACAGCATCAGAAGCGTGTCTCACTCTCTGCATGTCTCACTCTCTCACTCCTTCAGTTTAAAAAACTTCAGTAGGCAGAGAGCAGCAGACTTGGGTCTCACTCTGCATGTCTCACTCACTCTCTCTCACTCCTTCAGTTTAAAGAACTCCAGTGGGCAGACAGTTGCAGACCTAAGAACTCCAGTGGGCAGACGGCAGCAGGCCTGTGTCTCACTCTCTGCATGTCTCACTCTCTCTCACTCCTTCAGTTTAAAGACCTCCAGTGGGCAGACAGCAGCAGACCTGTGTCTCATTCTGCATGTCTCACTCTCTGCATATCTCACTCTCTCACTCCTTTAGTTTAAAGAACTCCAGTGGGTAGACAGTTGCAGACCTGTGTCTCACTCTCTCTCACTCCTTCAGTTTAAAGAACTCCAGTGGGCAGACGGCAGCAGGCCTGTGTCTCACTCTCAGCATGTCTCACTCTCTCTCACTCCTTCAGTTTAAAGAACT
>NW_013957675.1:1643-2336 GCF_001266775.1 Austrofundulus limnaeus
AATGTTAGTTGCTAAACTCTAATGAAGAGGCTAACGTTAGCCGCTAAACTCTAATGAAGAGGCTAACGTTAGCCGCTAAACTCTAATGAAGAGGCTAACGTTAGCCGCTAAACTCTAATGAAGAGGCTAACGTTAGCCGCTAAACTCTCATTATGAAAGAGCCTAACGTTGGCTGCTAAACTCTAATAAATTTGTTAATGTTAGCTGCTAAACTCTAATAAAGGGGCTAACTTTAGCCTCTAAACTCTAGTAAAACGGCTAATGTCAGTCTCTTTATTATAGTTTAGAGGCCAACATCGGCTTCTAAACTCTAATAAAGGGGCTAACTTTAGCCTCTAAACTCTAGTAAAACGGCTAATGTCAGTCTCTTTATTATAGTTTAGAGGCCAACATCGGCTTCTAAACTCTAATAAAGGGGCTAACTTTAGCCTCTAAGCTCTAATAAAGGGGCTAACGTTATCCTCTAAAATCTAATAAAGGGGCTAACGTTAGCCTCTAAGCTCTAACGAAAGGGGCTAATGTTAGCCGCTAAACTCTAATGAAGAGGCTAACGTTAGCCGCTAAACTAATGAAGAGGCTAACGTTAGCCGCTAAACTCCAATGAAGAGGCTAACGTTAGCCGCTAAACTCTAATGAAGAGGCTAATGTTAGCCGCTAAACTCTAATGAAGAGGCTAACGTTAGCCGCTAAACT
>NW_013957676.1:0-643 GCF_001266775.1 Austrofundulus limnaeus
GTATCAAGGAAAGCATAAGTCTGAATGTACTTACTCCCTTTTGTCACCTTAACTCTGACAGGAACAATTGCGAGTGCACAGTCTCTCCCGGCCCCAGTTGCATCACCTGCTGCAACAAGAGCACTGCTTATGGGAGTCTCTTCTGTCTCAGACAGCCCATTTGTTTGCTTTTCTTCTTTTGAAACTTTTGCTCTTTGAATATGGAGTATTGTAGGATGTCTCATCTGGCATACTTGGCACATTAGTCTCCTTTTACAGTTTTTACTTAGATGGCCTTTTAATAGACAACCAAAACAATATCCATGGCTTTTTAGGAACTCAACCTTAACATCATGTGACTTTGTCTTAAATTGCAAGCAATCCATCAGTGCATGTTTCCCCTGGCAGAATCCACAGTAAGGGATGATGAAATTAGGTGTTGTTTGAGGAGGCTGTTGTGGCAAAACTGGTTGTTTCACAGAACATCCTGTTTTTTCTTTATTCATTGCTACAGATGTGGCAAAGTTGCTGTTTTTGCCTCTTATTGGTTTTATTTCACCTTTTCCTCTTGGGAAAGACCCTTTTGTTGTCATTTGATCTTGAATGTCTCCAAACAATGGATCCAATAGCATTGTAGCTTGGTTTTCCACAAAATCAACGAGAT
>NW_013957676.1:1643-2336 GCF_001266775.1 Austrofundulus limnaeus
GTTGTAATCTTTTCTCGTGATAATTCTTACGGCTCTTTTTGTAAAACAAAAATCTGATTTGTAAGTTCTATACATAGCGTAATATATAATGCAAAACATAATATACATTTGTAAGTTCAAAAACAATCGCACCTGTTAGAACCAGAACTGTTCTACCTGCAGGACCTCAGAGTGAATCAGAACATGCTGACTCAGTGTTTCTGAGCCAACATAGAGAGAATCCTGTTTACTGTAAACAGCTTTGTTGTACCAATAAATACATGCATGTTTTCACCCAAAGTATTCAGCTGGTTCAGGTCAACTACAATATGCTGTTTTATCATTTTCTTTGTTGTGGTCCTGGTGAAACTGAACGAATTCTCCACATCTGCTGTGTTACATGATGAAGAACAGACAAGTTCAGAGGAGCTTTCAAGAACAAAAAAACTTCCAGTCTTTTCGTAAAATAAACTTCCTCATGTTTATTTTATATGTCAGTAAAGAAGCAGTCCTTCATCCCTACAAGTGCTGACTATATATTTTATTATTGCAGTACAATAGGACACTGTTATTATACAATTATGTTTGCTGCACACTCTTGTATCTGTTGTTTTCTTTGTTTGTCCTGAAGTTTGGCTGCAGCCTCCAGCTGCTTCAACACAAAGTTAATAGGCTTCAGTGGAAGGTTCAACCAAACAGGAATTAATAAACTTT
>NW_013957677.1:0-1098 GCF_001266775.1 Austrofundulus limnaeus
ACACACACACACACACACACACACACACACACACATACACCACCACAGCGGAAGGCTCTGTGCTGTGGTGTTAGATTTTTCAACACCGTTCCAGGATTTCTGCAAGTTTCCGTCGGTTAAATTTAAGACTTTTTACGACCTTTTAAAAACCATTATGATTTAAATTTAAAGTGGACATCAATCACAATAAATGCACAGTAAAAACAGAAGGGTTACTTGGATATACGTATTAGTTAATGGGCTAAAACTTGGGTCAGAAGTTGATTTGGTTTGATCAAATACTGAGCCCACATAGCACACCGGTGTGGGCCAGATCTGGTGTCAAGCTAGTACTGCTGGCATGGTAAGTGGTTTGTTGGACCGGATGTGGGCCAGGTCTGGCAATGATGGACCTGTTTGAATGATGGTATGCCACAACAAGCCCAGTTGTGATTTGGTTAATGTGGTGTTGGCCCGTGTATGGACCACCTATTGCAAACCACATCTGGATCACCAAAGGGCTGTGATTCATTGTGGTATCTGGGCAGTGTGTTGGTGCTTTATGTGGGCCAGAACCCAGTGGTTGGGTCAAAGATGAGCCATGCAAATTCCCAATGGTCAAAATATTGACCATGGTTGGCTTTTTTAACAACTTTAGTTGCTAGCTAGATGATGCTAATTACTGCTACTGCTAGCTAGCAAGTGTCGACCCAAGCTGTAATGATGTAATAGGGTTCCTTTTAGGATGTTTGTTGCAACTCAATGTTTTAGTAGATCTAATTCAACAAAGCCAAATATGGACACTGGAAGAAACGTCCAGCAAGTCAAGTGCTCTGAAAGAAAAGTAGAAAGCAAAGTAGAAGGCACTAACAGGAGAGGGACATGGAACAGGAGCTGGATTGACATCACTTGCGAGACAGAAGGAGGTCTTCAACAAGCAAGGGAGAGTACATGAAAAAGTCAACTGTCATCAAGCTACGGCAACATCTGATCTGAATTTCACGGCATGTGGTCATTTTTATTTAAATAAGGCCAGATCAAGTCGAGAGCTATTTTTTGCGTCCCTCCATATCCACCTCTCACCAAACTTGGGGGGTAAAGATGGCGCAGGGCGAGGCT
>NW_013957677.1:2098-2335 GCF_001266775.1 Austrofundulus limnaeus
ACCAGAGACACCTGGACAGGTCTCCAATTCACCAGAAACACCTGAACAGGTCTCCAGTTCACCAGAGACACCTGGACAGGTCTCCAATTCACCAGAAACACCTGAACAGGTCTCCAGTTCACCAGAGACACCTGGACAGGTCTCCAATTCACCAGAAACACCTGAACAGGTCTCCAGTTCACCAGAGACACCTGGACAGGTCTCCAATTCACCAGAAACACCTGAACAGGTCTCCAG
>NW_013957678.1:0-778 GCF_001266775.1 Austrofundulus limnaeus
GACTAATGCACCTGGTTTAATGTACCTGGACTAATGCACCTGGACTAATGCACCTGGACTAATGCACCTGGTTTAATGTACCTGGACTAATGTACTTGGTCTAATGCACTTGGACTAATGCACCTGGACTAATGCACCTGGTTTAATGTACCTGGACTAATGCACCTGGACTAATGCACCTGGACTAATGCACCTGGACTAATGCACTTGGACTAATGCACCTGGACTAATGCAGTTGGTCTAATGCACTTGAACTAATGCACCTGGACTAATGCACCTGGTTTAATGTACCTGGACTAATGCACCTGGACTAATGCACCTGGACTAATGCACCTGGACTAATGCACCTGGACTAATGTACTTGGACTAATGTACTTGGACTAATGTACTTGGACTAAGGCACCTGGACTAATGCACCTGGACTAATGTACTTGGACTAATGTACTTGGACTAATGCACCCAGAGTAATGCACCTGGACTAATGCACCTGGACTAATGTACTTGGACTAATGTACTAGGACTAATGTACTTGGACTAATGCACCTGGACTAATGTACCTGGACTAATGTACTTGGACTAATGTACTTGGACTAATGCACCCAGAGTAATGCACCTGGACTAATGCACCTGGACTAATGCACCTGGACTAATGCACCCAGAGTAATGCACCTGGACTAATGCACCTGGGCTAATGCACCTGGACTAATGCACCTGGACTAATGTACTTGGACTAATGCACCTGGACTAATGCACCTGGACTAATGTACTTGGACTAATG
>NW_013957678.1:1778-2335 GCF_001266775.1 Austrofundulus limnaeus
GGTTTAATGTACCTGGACTAATGCACCTGGACTAATGCACCTGGACTAATGCACCTGGACTAATGCACTTGGACTAATGTACTTGGACTAATGCACCTGGACTAATGCACCTGGGCTAATGCACCTGGACAAATGCACCTGGACTAATGTACTTGGACTAATGCACCTGGACTAATGCACCTGGACTAATGCACCTGACTAATGCACCTGGACTAATGTACTTGGACTAATGTACTTGGACTAATGCACCTGGGCTAATGCACCTGGACTAATGCACTTGGACTAATGTACTTGGACTAATGCACCTGGACAAATGCACCTGACTAATGCACCTGGACTAATGTACTTGGACTAATGCACCTGGACTAATGCACCTGGGCTAATGCACCTGGACTAATGTACTTGGACTAATGTACTTGGACTAATGCACCTGGACTAATGCACCTGGACTAATGCACCTGGACTAATGTACTTGGACTAATGTACTTGGACTAATGTACTTGAACTAATGTACTTGGACTAATGCACCCAGAGTAATGCACCTGGACTAATGCACC
>NW_013957679.1:0-541 GCF_001266775.1 Austrofundulus limnaeus
GGAAGTGATGAATAAAACACAGGAAGTGATGAATGAAGCACAGGAAGTGATGAATAAAACACAGGAAGTGATGAATAAAGCACAGTAAGTGATGAATAAAGCACAGGAAGTGATGAGTAAAAAACAGGAAGTGATGAATAAAGCACAGGAAGTGATGAATAAAGCACAGGAAGTGAAGAATAAAGCACAGGAAGTGATGAATAGAGCACAGGAAGTGATGAATAAAACACAGGAAGTGATGAATAGAGCACAGGAAGTGATGAATAAAGCACAGGAAGTGATGAAAAAAGCACAGGAAGCGATGAATAAAACAGGAAGTGATGAATAAAGCACAGGAAGTGATGAATAAAGCACAGGAAGTGAAGAATAAAGCACAGTAAGTGATGAGTAAAAAACAGGAAGTGATGAATAAAGCACAGGAAGTGATGAATAAAACACAGGAAGTGATGAATAAGGCACAGGAAGTGATGAATAAGGCACAGGAAGTGATGAATAAGGCACAGGAAGTGATGAATAAAGCACAGGAAATGATGAATAAGGC
>NW_013957679.1:2807-3034 GCF_001266775.1 Austrofundulus limnaeus
CTTTTACATAGAGTAGAAACTCATTGATAAACACACAAAATTTAGGAGACATTTTCTTACATTTGGATTTGTGTATATATGATTTACCAAGAATTATAACAGTGTTCACTAAAAGGGATGTGTTTTTGCAGTCCAGTATAAGTCCAAAGATAATGTCTTTCTGACAAAAATTTCCCAGCTGAGAAAAGCTAGGTTGTAACCATTTAAAAACGTCTTGCCAAAAGGTA
>NW_013957679.1:4034-4601 GCF_001266775.1 Austrofundulus limnaeus
CCAGAAATGTTTATAAAAATTGGATGTAAGACCATCACAACCAGGAGATTTGTTTAAAGATAAATTATTGACCGCTATATCTAATTCGTTGATAGTTATATCAGCATCGCACAATTCTGCAAACTCAGCATCAATACGAGGTATAAGATTCTGGATGCTATTAAAAAAGGATGCAGCTTTATCACTAGAATAAGATGAGGAATAAAGATGGTTGTAGAAGGTGAAAACTTCTCTGGAAATCAGGGTGGGATCAGTCACAATTTGGTCCTGCAATTTCAAGGCTTTAATAGAATTCTTTTCTTGTCTTCTTTTCTCTAGCTGACAGAAATAAGAGGTGCTTTTTTCACCTTCTTCGATCCATTTAGCCCGAGATCTAATGTAGGCTCCTTCCGCTTTTTTAATATAAATTTCATCCAGCCTAGTTTGCAGGTTTTGTAAAATTAGTTTATCTTCTTCAGTAGGAGAAGTCTTACTACAATAAGTGTTTATATCTTTAATTAAACTCATTTCATATAGTCTGCTTTTCTTACTTAAATTTTTACCAAAAGAAATAGAAAATTCACGTAT
>NW_013957680.1:0-1189 GCF_001266775.1 Austrofundulus limnaeus
TGTGTCCACACTTGTCCTGTCATACAGTGGATATGTGTCCACACTTGTCCCGTCATACAGTGGACATGTGTCCACACTTGTCCTTTCATACAGTGGATATGTGTCCACACTTGTCCCGTCATACAGTGGACATGTGTCCACACTTGTCCTGTCATACAGTGGATATGTGTCCACACTTGTCCCGTCATACAGTGGACATGTGTCCACACTTGTCCTTTCATACAGTGGATATGTGTCCACACTTGTCCCGTCATACAGTGGACATGTGTCCACACTTGTCCTGTCATACAGTGGATATGTGTCCACACTTGTCCCGTCATACAGTGGACATGTGTCCACACTTGTCCTTTCATACAGTGGATATGTGTCCACACTTGTCCCGTCATACAGTGGACATGTGTCCACACTTGTCCTGTCATACAGTGGATATGTGTCCACACTTGTCCCGTCATACAGTGGACATGTGTCCACACTTGTCCTTTCATACAGTGGATATGTGTCCACACTTGTCCCGTCATACAGTGGACATGTGTCCACACTTGTCCTTTCATACAGTGGATATGTGTCCACACTTGTCCCGTCATACAGTGGACATGTGTCCACACTTGTCCCGTTGTACAGTGGATATGTGTCCACACTTGTCCCGTCATACAGTGGACATGTGTCCACACTTGTCCCGTCATACAGTGGATATGTGTCCACACTTGTCCCTTCAAAGTGGACATGTGTCCACACTTGTCCCGTCATACAGTGGACATGTGTCCACACTTGTCCCTTCAAAGTGGACATGTGTCCACACTTGTCCCGTCATACAGTGGACATGTGTCCACACTTGTCCCTTCAAAGTGGACATGTGTCCACACTTGTCCCGTCATACAGTGGACATGTGTCCACACTTGTCCCTTCAAAGTGGACATGTGTCCACACTTGTCCCGTCATACAGTGGACATGTGTCCACACTTGTCCCTTCAAAGTGGACATGTGTCCACACTTGTCCCGTCATACAGTGGACATGTGTCCACACTTGTCCCTTCAAAGTGGACATGTGTCCACACTTGTCCCGTCATACAGTGGACATGTGTCCACACTTGTCCCTTCAAAGTGGACATGTGTCCACACTTGTCCCGTCATACAGTGGACATGTGTCCACACTTGTCCCTTCAAAGTGGACATGTGTCCACACTTGTCC
>NW_013957681.1:0-269 GCF_001266775.1 Austrofundulus limnaeus
CTGGGTCATTTTTTTAAAATAAGATAAAAAAATGTTTAATTTGTACAATTTTCTTAAAACAGAAATGTATCACTTGAAATTTAAACTGTAACACATTCAACTGAGTATCAATACCAATATCCAAGTATCGATATAGGTATTGGTAGGCCTCTCACCACGATAGGCAATAAATCAATTAATCACGTGGTTAATAAAAGTGAGACCAATAAATAAAAAGGGTGTAAATAATCTTTGTTTGCTTGTTTTTTGTTTTCTTTTCATGTCTCCCT
>NW_013957681.1:1269-2015 GCF_001266775.1 Austrofundulus limnaeus
CTGGGTCATTTTTTTAAAATAAGATAAAAAAATGTTTAATTTGTACAATTTTCTTAAAACTGAGAAACGTATAACTTGAAATTTAAACTGTAACACATTCAACTGAGTATCAATACCAATATCCAAGTATCGATATAGGTAGTGGTAGGCCTCTCACCACAATAGGCAATAGATCAATTAATCACATGGTTAATAAAAGTGAGACCAATAAATAAAAAGGGTGTAAATAATCTTTGTTTGCTTGTTTTTTGTTTTCTTTTCATGTCTCCCTCTTCTCTTTAATATAGTGAGGAGTGAACTCTCGTGTCAAGTATTTTTCAGTAGCATGGTACCCACTCACCCCACAACCACTTACAACAACTTTTTTATATTGTTCATGCTACATTATCACCTGTGGACCGACAAACAAATAATTGTATTTGTGCCGGTATTTGTGCATTTATCTGTAATTTTAACAAATAATTCCTATATCACTGGAAAAAACTTACAGTACATAAAAATATTCATAAATAATAACTTTGAGAGACAACTCCAACCTCCAAAAGAATTATAACCACCTCCAGCAGAGGCAGAAGTCATTGAATTCAAGTTGGATAAGTTTTGTCGGAAAGGTCTGAGACATTTTGTCACAAAAACGTGATTAATTCTCTTGATCAGGAAATGCAGGTTTTTACATCATACTGAAACCAGTATGTTTGTTAGCTTGATTAATTTGATTTGATTTGATTTGTTGATTTAACAGGAAA
>NW_013957681.1:3015-3334 GCF_001266775.1 Austrofundulus limnaeus
TTAAAAGTTGGTAATGTCAGTTGTCCTTTTGTAACAGCTTTGTGATTGTTGGCTTTGCACCTGGGTCTGGTTTAGAACTCAATATTTAGTGGTTTTAACCTATTTAATAATTTTATTAAAATTTAGATTAAAGCATCATTTTTATAAGCAAACTAATCTGTTAGTATTCAGAATATGTATTCAGAATTGGCTGACTACAGTCATCTGTAAAACTATCTGAATTTAAAAAAAATCCCCTCTTCTGTGTTATGTAAAAGTTTTGATCTGCTTCAGGGACAACAATTAGTTCATGACATACACCAATTAGACAGTCACACAG
>NW_013957682.1:0-763 GCF_001266775.1 Austrofundulus limnaeus
TGTGTGTGTGTGTGTGTGTGTGTGTGTGTGTGTGTTACCTGGAAGGAGAGCTTGGCAGGTGAGCGCGGTGCGATGGGACTGAGTGTGCTCCAGAAGTGGATGGTGGAGGGCAGAGCGCTGGGCGTCAACAGAACCGGGGTCTGGACAGGAGGAGGATGATGATGATGATGATGATGATGATGATGATGATGATGAAGAAATTTAATAAAACATGACAAATTAAAGGTTAACAAAATAAAACCCATTCAGACACATTACTGCTAAAATAAAAACAATAAAACAGAAACATATAATCCCACTGGTCAAACATCGTTTGTTTGTTTGTTTGTTTGTTTGTTTATTGTTGACAGATGAGTCGATCACAGTCTGACCTCCTCAAACACTGAGCTATATGAGGATATTTTGCTAACACAGGAGGGTGTTTACCAGAGCGTGGGAGGTGATGACGGTCGGGGTGAGCGTGTTGGTCGCCGAGCCCGGAGCCAGCAGATTGTTGACGGCCGCGTTCACCTGCAGAGGAAACAGGAAGTGATGTCACAGCCTGGCCAGAGGAGGGAAACAGAGGGTGGGTCATGTGACCGGCCCAACCTTGTCCAGGGAGAGGCCGGGAGGGAGGGAGGGGGAGGAGGGCAGCTCCAGGCCTCGCGGCTTCTTCGGTTTGGGAGGAATGGCGCCCGACGTAGAGGTGACCGACGAGGATGATGTCATCGACGAAGAGGATGATGTCAGCGATGAAGAGGATGATGTCAGCGATGAAGAGGAT
>NW_013957682.1:1763-2334 GCF_001266775.1 Austrofundulus limnaeus
GCATTTTTACAGTCTTTATTTTACAGTTAAAATATATCAAATAAAGTCTAATGTTACAACTAATCATGAATCCTTTAAAGATTTATAAACATTTTGAATAGATTTCAATGATTGACAGCTCCATTCATACACACAGTAACCTGAAAACTGACAGTAATCAGAGTACTGACAGTAATCAGAGTACTGGCAGTACTCTGAGTACTGGCAGTACTCAGAGTTTTCGGCTCGTCATCAGAAACAGGTGTCTCTCACCTCACAGTTCAGTGAGTGAGTGTCACCATGGTAACGTGTCCGTCTTACATCATGGACCTGAATGAAGGACTGTCCTCCTGGAGGACAAGTCCAGTTCTTGATGATGGACATTAGTCTCCCAGATGGACGAGCTGAGTCAGCTCACAGCTCTGAGGAGGAGTTCAGCTTTTATCACAAGATGTCAGATTTCTGTTTTCAGGACTCTTTGATTCTGTCCACTGAACCTGAGGCTCTGCAGGGAAAGGTTGAGTGTTTTACACACATTTACTGTGGTTCATCAGGGGTGTGTGTGTGTGTGTGTGTGTGTGTGTGTGTGTGT
>NW_013957683.1:0-915 GCF_001266775.1 Austrofundulus limnaeus
ATCATACAGACAGACAGATAAACAGTCATACAGACAGACAGATAAACAGACAGACAGACAGATAAACAATCATACAGACAGACAGATAAACAGTCAGACAGTCACACAGATAAGCAGTCAGACAGAAAGTTAGATAAAAAGTCAGACAGATAAACAGTTGGACAGATAAACAGTCAGTCAGTTAGACAGACAGACAGATAGTCAGACAGTCAGAGAGATAAACAGTCAGACAATCAGTTAGACAGACAGACAGATAAACAGTCAGACAGACAGGCAGAAAAACAGTCAGTTAGACAGTCAGTCAGTTATATAAACTCTCAGAAAGGCAGACAGATAAACAGTCATACAGTCAAACAGATAAACAGTCAGACAGAATGTTAGATAAAAAGTCAGACAGATAAACAGTTGGACAGATAAACAGTCAGTCAGTTAGACAGACAGACAGATAGTCAGACACACAGACATAGTCAGACAGTCAGAGATAAACAGTCAGACAATCAGTTAGACGGACAGACAGATAAACAGTCAGACAGACAGGCAGATAAACAGTCAGTCACACAGTCAGTCAGATAAACAGTCAGTTAGACAGTCAGTCAGATAACAGTCAGACAGACAGATAAACAGTCATACAGTCAGACAGACAGTCATACAGTCAGACAGATAAACAGTCAGTCACACAGTCAGTCAGATAAACAGTCAGTTAGACAGTCAGTCAGATAACAGTCAGACAGACAGATAAACAGTCATACAGTCAGACAGACAGTCATACAGTCAGACAGATAAACAGTCAGACAGATAAACAGTCAGACAGACAGACAGACAGTCATACAGTCAGACAGATAAACAGTCAGACAGATAAACAGTCAGACAGACAGACAGACAGTCATACAGTCAGACAGATAAACAGTCAGACAG
>NW_013957683.1:1915-2334 GCF_001266775.1 Austrofundulus limnaeus
GATGACTGTTTATCTGTCTGACTGTCTGATTTTTTATCTGTCTGACTGTTTGTCTGTCTGTATGACTGTTTATCTGTCTGTCTGTCTGTTTATCTGTCTGTCTGTCTGATTGTTTATCTGTCTGACTGTCTGACTGTTTATCTGTCTGTCTGACTGTTTATCTGTCTGCCTGTCTAGCTGACTGACTGTTTATGTGTCAGACTGTTTATCTGTCTGACTTTTTATCTAACTTTCTGTCTGACTGTCGATCAGTCTGACTGTATGACTGTTTATCTGTCTGTCTGTATGACTGTTTATCTGACTGACTGTCTAACTGACTGTTTATCTGACTGACTGACTGTCTGACTGTTTATCTGTCTGACTGTATGACTGTTTATCTGTCTGTCTGTATGACTGTTTATCTGACTGACTGTCTAACT
>NW_013957684.1:0-739 GCF_001266775.1 Austrofundulus limnaeus
GTGGTGCACTACTGCTACTAGTGGTGAGAAAGTGTATTGCACCTTATTCAAAATCAATGTGGTCCCACGGCCCTCTGTGTATAAACAGGTACCAACTATTTCATTTAATCTGTGTATGAAAGCAGTTTCTTTGTTGGTGTTTTTCACCTGCAGACCTTTTGTGAAACTATTTTCCATACTCAGTATGAAGAGACTGTTCCTTCACTGTGTGACACAAACACTGCTGAGCTGCAAACTCTGACCGAACATGCAGAACCCACAGTGAAGCAACAACTGATAAAGGCTGCTGCAACACAAAGTCAAACTACATGAAGGGACCTCATCCCCAGTAAACATACCAGTTCTAACCCTGTAAACACACCAGTTCTAACCCTGTAAACATACCAGTTCTAACCCTGTAAACATACCAGTTCTAACCCTGTAAACATACCAGTTCTAACATGTAAACAAACCAGTTCTAACCCTGTAAACATACCTGTTCTAACTCTGTAAACACACCAGTTCTAACCCTGTAAACATACCAGTTTTAACCATGTAAACATACCAGTTCTAACCCTGTAAACAAACCAGTTCTAACCCTGTAAACATACCAGTTCTAACCCTGTAAACATACCAGTTCTAACCCTGTTAACATACCAGTTCTAACCCTGTAAACATACCAGTTCTAACCATGTAAACATACCAGTTCTAACCATGTAAACATACCAGTTCTAACCATGTAAACATACCAGTTCTAACC
>NW_013957684.1:1739-2334 GCF_001266775.1 Austrofundulus limnaeus
AAACATACCAGTTCTAACCATGTAAACATACCAGTTCTAACCCTGTAAACACACCAGTTCTAACTCTGTAAACATACCAGTACTAACCCTGTAAACATACCAGTTCTAACCATGTAAACATACCAGTTCTAACCATGTAAACATACCAGTTCTAACCCTGTAAACACACCAGTTCTAACCCTGTAAACACACCAGTTCTAACCTGTAAACACACCAGTTCTAACTCTGTAAACATACCAGTACTAACCCTGTAAACATACCAGTACTAACCCTGTAAACATACCAGTTCTAACCCTGTAAACATACCAGTTCAAACCCTGTAAACATTCCAGTTCAAACCCTGTAAACATACCAGTACTAACCCTGTAAACATACCAGTTCTAACCATGTAAACATACCAGTTCAAACCCTGTAAACATACCAGTTCAAACCCTGTAAACATTCCAGTTCAAACCCTGTAAACATACCAGTTCAAACCCTGTAAACATACCAGTTCAAACCCTGTAAACATACCAGTTCAAACCCTGTAAACATACCAGTTCTAACCCTGTAAACATACCAGTTCAAACCCTGTAAACATACCAGTTCTAACCCT
>NW_013957685.1:0-642 GCF_001266775.1 Austrofundulus limnaeus
GTGTGGTCCTATCACCTTTTTTTGATAATATCTGTGATTTGGCAGAGGAAATGGTGTTCTTATAATGGAGAATATGATCGGAGTACACATCTTTGTGAAGTGGGAGTCCAGTTTTCTTGTAGAGGTGTTCTAGTTGACAACCTCTGGTCTTTAAATGGCGAAGCTCAGGTGTAAACCACCTGCATGGTGCCAAGGTATTAAGTAGGTTATTGTGAGATACCAGTTGGTCAGGAGAAAATGAGCTAGGTTGGTTTGCAATAGCTGTATTTAAAGTGTCCATGTTAACGTTCTCGATGTCTCTAAAAGAGATGACACGTGATGGTTTAACTTTGGAGAATGGAAGTGTGAGATTAAAAGAGATTAGTTTATGTCAGAGATGGGTAAACCAGTTGCAGAGCAGTTTTGAGGGGTGAGCAGATGAGGAGGTCCAAACACAAAGCCACGTAGGTAAAGAGAAAAACACTTTTTTCAAAAGGCTGGTTTTCAAAAGAAAAAAAAAATATATTTGAATTTTTTATAGCTTTCTGGACTTTCTTGCCTTTAAGATCAAATACAATGTTGATTGCTCCTGTAGTGAATTTTACAAAATATGTAAAACTGTCCCTTTAGACTTGCTAAAGCGAATAAACAATGTTAGGAAAT
>NW_013957685.1:1642-2334 GCF_001266775.1 Austrofundulus limnaeus
TTTTTTTTATCTCTCGCACTTCACGCATTTCCTCTCACGTTACGACTTATTGTGAGCGTACCGTCATACAGACACCAGACCATTAAGAACCAGTCAGTGGCTATATTGCCGGTCAAGCAAACACATCAGTAGGTTAGTTTGGAAAGGAGTTGCTGCAGGTACTTTCTAAGTGAATCACCTCTACTTTCATGAAGTAGTACTTAAAACTGAATATGTTGAATACTGATTGTAGGAGTCTGTATGGCAAGCCATTTTAGCATTAAACTGGAATCACAACACTTCCATTCCAGTTACCTGAAATTGTATCAAATGTTTTTCTAGTTTCAGCAGGTTTGTTGCTTTTATTTAGAAGTTGTAAAAAAGATGTTTTCATCCTCAGGTGATGCAGTATCAGCTGCTATAGGAGGCTGTGGTTGTTCTGGTTTCATCTGATACCTCATCATCATCATCATCATCATCATCATCATAAATCAATCAGAAGTTGAAGTTATTTCTCAGAGTTTTGGATCAAAAACCTTAAGGATGTCAAAAGAATCAAACCTAATTAAGCTCCATCCCTTTGATTCACTGTAAGTCTTAAAAACTAATTCACTCATTAATTATTGTAAATGATGTAAAACACAGACAACAGAAGTCTTTTGAAAACAGTTCATTGTCTTTTTAAAAAAATCTCTGTTCAACACTGATCTTTA
>NW_013957686.1:0-369 GCF_001266775.1 Austrofundulus limnaeus
GGGTCTATAAACTGTGGGTCTAGAGCAGAGGTCTATAACCTGTGGCTCTAGAGCAGGGGTCTACAAACTGTGGGTCTAGAGCAGGGGTCTATAACCTGTGGCTCTAGAGCAGGGGTCTACAACCTGTGGCTCTAGAGCAGGGGTCTACAACCTGTGACTTTAGAGCAGGGGTCTACAACCTGTGACTAGAGCAGGGGTCTACAACCTGTGGCTCTAGAGCATGGGTCCATAACCTGTGGCTCTAGAGCAGGGGTCTACAACCTGTGACTCTAGAGCAGGGGTCTATAACCTGTGGCTCTAGAGCAGGGGTCTACAACCTGTGGCTCTAGAGCAGGGGTCTACAACCTGTGACTCTAGAGCAGGGGTCTA
>NW_013957686.1:2703-3060 GCF_001266775.1 Austrofundulus limnaeus
AAGCAGGGGTCTATAAACTGTGACTCTAGAGCAGGGGTCTATAAACTGTGGCTCTAGAGTTGGGGTCTATAAACTGTGGCTCTAGAGATGGGGTTTATAAACTGTGGCTCTAGAGCTGGGGTCTATAAACTGTGGCTCTAGAGCTGGGGTCTATAAACTGTGGGTCTAGAGCTGGGGTCTATAAACTGTGGGTCTAGAGCTGGGGTCTATAAACTGTGGGTCTAGAGCTGGGGTCTATAAACTGTGGGTCTAGAGCTGGGGTCTACAACCTGTGGGTCTAGAGCTGGGGTCTACAACCTGTGGCTCTAGAGCAGGGGTCTACAAACTGTGGGTCTAGAGCATGGGTCTATAACCTGT
>NW_013957686.1:4060-4667 GCF_001266775.1 Austrofundulus limnaeus
CTGTGGGTCTGGTCTATAACCTGTGGGTCTAGAGCTGGGGTCTACAACCTTTGGCTCTAGAGCCGGGGTCTATAAACTGTGGGTCTAGAGCCGGGGTCTATAACCTGTGGGTCTAGAGCTGGGGTCTACAACCTGTGGCTCTAGAGCCGGGGTCTATAAACTGTGGGTCAAGAGCCGGGGTCTATAAACTGTGGGTCTAGAGCCGGGGTCTATAAACTGTGGCTCTAGAGCCGGGGTCTATAAACTGTGGGTCTAGAGCCGGGGTCTATAAACTGTGGGTCTAGAGCCGGGGTCTATAACCTGTGGGTCTAGAGCTGGGGTCTACAACCTGTGGCTCTAGAGCTGGGGTCTACAACCTGTGGGTCAAGAGCCGGGGTCTATAAACTGTGGGTCTAGAGCCGGGGTCTATAAACTGTGGGTCAAGAGCCGGGGTCTATAAACTGTGGGTCTAGAGCCGGGGTCTATAAACTGTGGCTCTAGAGCCGGGGTCTATAACCTGTGGGTCTAGAGCTGGGGTCTACAAACTGTGGGTCTAGAGCCGGGGTCTATAAACTGTGGCTCTAGAGCCGGGGTCTATAACCTGTGGGTCTAGAGCTGGGGTCTACAA
>NW_013957687.1:0-589 GCF_001266775.1 Austrofundulus limnaeus
CATCAGTAGAAGACACGCCCACAGGGAGGTAGTCCACAACCCCTAGGACATGCCTACAAAGTTTGGTACCGCGCACTCACAGTAGGCCACGACCACACCCATTTGAAATTTTATAAGGGCTGTGGCCACGCCCACAAAAATCATTCATGGAAGCCACGCACACAGGGAGGTAGTCCACGCCCCGAAGGACATGCCTACAAAGTTTGGTACTGTCCACTCACTCTAGGCTACGCCCACACCCGTTTGAAGTTTTCTAAGGGCTGTGGCCATGCCCACAAACATCATCGATGGAAGCCACCCTCAAATGGAGGTAGTCCACGCCCCATAGTACACACCTACAAAGCTTGGTACCGCCCACTTATTCTAGGCCACGCCCAAACCCGTTTGAAGTGTTCTAAGTGCTTTGGCCATGCCCACAAACATCATCGATGGAAGCCACCCTCAAATGGAGGTAGTCCACGCCCCCTATGACACGGCTACAATGCTTAATACCGCCCACTCACTCTAGGCCACGCCCACACCCGTTTGAAGTTTTCTAAGGGCTGTGGCCATGCCCACAAACATCATCGATGGAAGCCACCCTCAAATG
>NW_013957687.1:1589-2332 GCF_001266775.1 Austrofundulus limnaeus
CCACGCCCACTAGTACACACCCTTGGTACCGCCCACTCACTCTAGGCCACGCCCAAACCCGTTTGAAGTGTTCTAAGGGCTGTGGCCACGCCCACAAACATCATCGATGGAAGCCACCCTCAAATGGAGGTAGTCCACGCCCACTAGTACACACCCTTGGTACCGCCCACTCACTCTAGGCCACGCCCAAACCCGTTTGAAGTGTTCTAAGGGCTTTGGCCATGCCCACAAACATCATCGATGGAAGCCACCCTCAAATGGAGGTAGTCCACGCCCCCTATGACACGGCTACAATGCTTGGTACCGCCCACTCACTCTAGGCCACGCCCAAACCCGTTTGAAGTGTTCTAAGGGCTTTGGCCATGCCCACAAACATCGATGGAAGCCACCCTCAAATGGAGGTAGTCCACGCCCCCTAGGACACGCCTACAAAAATTTGGTACCGCCCACTCACTCTAGGCTACGCCCACACCCGTTTGAAGTTTTCTAAGGGCTGTGGCCATGCCCACAAACATCATAGGTAGATGCCACGCACACAGGGAGGTAGTCCACGCCCCCTAGGACATGCCTACGAAGTTTGGTACTGCCCACTCACAGTAGGCCACGCCCACACCCATTTGAAGTTTTCTAAGGGCTGTGGCCACGCCCACAAACATCATAGGTAGATGCCCCGCACACAGGGAGGTAGTCCACGCCCCCTAGGACATGCCTATGAAGTTTGGTACTGCCCACTCACTCTAGGC
>NW_013957688.1:0-1332 GCF_001266775.1 Austrofundulus limnaeus
GCCCAAAGGAAAAAGACAATCAGGCATGTTGTAAATAAATGTTTAGTCAAACTATGCAAACATTTGTAAGGAAAGTATAAACCAAAAAAAAAAAAAAAAAAACAATCAAACTGATGGGATTTATCCTTTGTTGAAAAATCATGAATGTTTTTCTAACTCCAGTAAGTCTGATGAGACCAGTTTGATCTTTGTAAACTATCATGGATGCTTTTATTGAGCAAGTCTGGGAGCAATTTTACTGCCTGTCCTCCTGTCTGTCAGATTTATTCTGACACAAAACCACATCCTAACCTCCTGTTAGGTTCAAATAAAACTGTTCAGATCTTTACTTTAATGCTTGACTTTGGATTATACAGATTATAGCAGCAGGAGCCAAACACACAGCTCTGAGTCATCTGTGCACAGCTGCAAAAATCTGCTCTGAATCTCCAAATTCAACAGACTAAAAGTAACAAATATGCAGGAAGTCTTATTTTGAAAGGGAAAATAAAGCAATTTGATCCATCAAACTGTGCTGGTGGCCTCCATCAGGTTATCAGGCTCCATCCTTTGAGACTCAAACTGAGCTTTCCTCCTGCACTCATTGCTCTTCTCAGTCTACTCCCATGTCTGCAAGCATTTAAGTTGAAAAATAAAAAGGACAGATAAACTGAGCACAAGGCCAGGTTCAGGGCCACTTAGGACCCATCATGGATGAAGTTTTGAACTGGTTCAGTTGCTCAGAGGAGAAAAAGAAGGAAAGAAAAATGTGGAAAATGCTGTAATGTATGAGGGGAGATGCAGAAAGACCCCAAGGTGAGCAATAAGTGTGGCCATGTGTTTCACAGACTGTTAACTTATCAGACAGTGGAGAGTTTTACATGTCGGACAGAGCAACAGATATTTTGTGAAAAATGAAAATAAAAAGGCTTTCAGAAAATTCAGAGCAGAGAGGACAAGCTGGAAGAACGACAAATGATGGATGTGAGGTAAAGATAAAAACGCAGGCAGCAGTGATGCCAGGTCCAAAGTGAAATGAGCAGCTGAACAATAACTGCTTTAAACAGTGCAGCTTTTAGCACTTTATTAGTTTAATAAATGAAGATTGCATCAATGAAACCAGACAGAGCAACATTAAGGACAGAGATTTTTGTATATTGTGCAAATGTTAAGCAGACACGCTCACCACAACCTTGGCCAAGAGCAATATTGTTCCAGCTGATGGAGCTTCTGGAGTTCAGAGGAAACGACCTCGTCTTCCATCATCACCTCTGTCCTCCATTCAGTAACAACAGGGTCTCCAAGGGACTCTACAATCAGGTTGTAGTTAATGACTCCAGACCGAGTCGGGGC
>NW_013957689.1:0-992 GCF_001266775.1 Austrofundulus limnaeus
TGTATAAGCCGCACGGATCTATAAGCCACATGGTTCAAAGTTCAGGAAAAAAGTCGCGGCTTATAGTCCGAAAAATACGGTATTTTTTATAGTTGTACATTAATGTGGCCTGAATGGCGACATGCACCCCTCATACCTCCTAACTGACTTTAACTGCAACACTCTGAGTCATGTGACCAAGAGCAAAGAAATGTCTAATTAGAAAGAATTCTTAGCAAACAACTTTATCCAACATCCACAATTTTCAGCTACACGGGCAAGTCATAAATCAAAACGTAGGCATTTTTGTCTTCTTTCTGCC
Source organism: Austrofundulus limnaeus (assembly GCF_001266775.1). Classification (NCBI taxonomy): domain Eukaryota; kingdom Metazoa; phylum Chordata; class Actinopteri; order Cyprinodontiformes; family Rivulidae; genus Austrofundulus; species Austrofundulus limnaeus. The sequence goes on from NW_013957689.1 coordinate 302, forward strand.
AATATTTCTGGTTTTGCTGTAGGACACATGGTTCTCTCTCACACTGCACCAGATGTCAGGAAAGTACCAATTCCTTTCTTATGTTTGTCACAATGCAGTTCAGACACAAAACAAATTTTAACTCATATCTCTGGGATAAAGCACTGTAAAAATTTGAAAATTTCATGAGTAAGAACCAACCTCTTCTGTCATTCACAGTTCAAGAATTAGTTCAATACAACTCATAGATTTCAAACAGCAGCTGCTTATTTGAACTAAACGTTTCAGTGGTGAGAGCAGCTGGGGCTAACTCAATACATTCTGAATGCTAATATGCAAATATAGGATCTAATTCTGTCATTTTAAGACTTAAAGAGCAAAAAACTGGAGTGGTAGTAGCCAAAAACAACCTTAGACAAATTCTGAATGTTAAATAAAAGTACAAGATGGCCACCATAGCTAAAATGCAAAATTGACCATAACTCAGCCCTTTTTAGACATGTTTGGGTCAAAGGTGGGACGATAGTAGATCACAGCAATCTCCAACAAACAGTAAATTCAAATCGAATGGCATGTGGCCAGTGGCAGCAGGTGGACTTTTCTCCAGGGGTGCAACAACTCCAAAATAGACGTATCTCAGAAAGCAATCAAACGTACTAAGTTGTATCACGACAGTATTTATTTACAATAAAGGTACTGAACTGAACTATTT
>NW_013957689.1:1992-2332 GCF_001266775.1 Austrofundulus limnaeus
ATATATATATATATATATATACATATACAGTATATAATTGATTCAGTTTGTGTGCGATGTGTGTGCATGTTTGATACAAGGAAGGCGTCAGTGCGGCTGGAGATATATTACCAGGGGAATATTAAAAATGACAGACAGGGCTCAAGTTTTGACCTGAGCTTGGAGTGAGATTTCAAGCCACTGAACACTGTTACCAAAAGTTGCTTTTGGCTGTCCTAAAAGTTATTAAATAACGCCATCGTCCACGTTGCATATTTGGGCTTTTGCCACCAATTGTGATCAGGGCTGTATAGTACTTAAAGAAAGCTGTGTGTGAAATCACTGGTGGAGGGTCTGGGGG
>NW_013957690.1:0-644 GCF_001266775.1 Austrofundulus limnaeus
TGCTGTGTGACGTGTGTGATGTGTGTGACATGTATAACATGATGCTGTGTGACGTGTGTGATGTGTGTGACATGTATAACATGATGCTGTGTGATGTGTGTGATGTGTGTGACATGTATAACATGATGCTGTGTGACGTGTGTGACATGTATAACATGTTATCAGTATGATGCTGTGTGATGTGTGTGACATGTATAACATGATGCTGTGTGATGTGTGTGACATGTATAACATGATGCTGTGTGATGTGTGTGACATGTATAACATGATGCTGTGTGACGTGTGTGACATGTAGAACATGTTATCAGTATGATGCTGTGTGACGTGTGTGACATGTAGAACATGTTATCAGTATGATGCTGTGTGATGTGTGTGACATGTATAACATGTTATCAGTATGATGCTGTGTGATGTGTGTGACATGTATAACATGATGCTGTGTGATGTGTGTGACATGTATAACATGATGCTGTGTGACGTGTGTGACATGTATAACATGTTATCAGTATGATGCTGTGTGATGTGTGTGACATGTATAACATGATGCTGTGTGATGTGTGTGACATGTATAACATGATGCCAGTATGATGCTGTGTGATGTGTGTGACATGTATAACATGATGCTGTGTGATGTGTGTGATGTG
>NW_013957690.1:3624-3829 GCF_001266775.1 Austrofundulus limnaeus
CAAACCCTGAATGTCTCCTTTATACAGGACACACTCACACTTAGAGAGGTCACTACCAGGTAGATAACTATACAAACCCTGAATGTCTCCTTTATACAGGACACACTCACACTTAGAGAGGTCACTACCAGGTAGATAACTATACAAACCCTGAATGTCTCCTTTATACAGGACACACTCACACTTAGAGAGGTCACTACCAGGT
>NW_013957690.1:4829-5312 GCF_001266775.1 Austrofundulus limnaeus
GGCAGATAACTATACAAACCCTTAATGTCTCCTTCCTACAGGACACATTCACACTTTGAGAGGTCACTACCAGGCAGATAACTGACTATACAAACACTTAATGTCTCCTTCCTACAGGACACATTCACACTTTGAGACGTCACTGCTGGGCAGATAACTATACAAACCCTTAATGTCTCCTTCCTACAGGACACATTCACACTTTGAGACGTCACTGCTGGGCAGATAACTATACAAACCCTTAATGTCTCCTTCCTACAGGACACATTCACACTTTGAGAGGTCACTACTGGGCAGATAACTATACAAACCCTAAATGTCTCCTTCCTACAGGACACATTCACACTTTGGGAGGTCACTACTGGGCAGATAACTATACAAACCCTAAATGTCTCCTTCCTACAGGGCACATTCACACTTTGGGAGGTCACTACTGGGCAGATAACTATACAAACCCTTAATGTCTCCTTCCTACAGGACACA
>NW_013957691.1:0-695 GCF_001266775.1 Austrofundulus limnaeus
ACCACCACCACCACCACCCTCTGGCATTGAAAGAGGTTTGATCACAGCCCTTAGCTTTAAAAAAAAGTCTCCATGTGTTTCAGTCTGTTTTTAGTTGGATGATCAACATCTTCATCATCTTCATCTTCATCCCCTTTGACACTTTGACTCATCTGCAGGCTTGAATCTGTAGCCGTTAGCTAAATCTCCCACCATCACCGATGAGGAAGAGAGGGCTTCTCAGTTAGTCATCCTCAGAGGTGATGGAGTTTGTGCTGCGAGGAGATATTACAGAAAACCAGGAGCCAAACACAGAACCAGAACCAGACCACAGGAAGGACCCAAACACAAACCAGACGTTTCCAATAAGTCTCCATGTTCAGCTCCTAACTGGAGGGAAAAGAAAACTCCCTCCTTCACCTCCACAGTCCTGTTTCTCCTTCAAAGGACAGAAACTCAAAGAGGAAAGAGAGAAGCTCAGCACTCATCAGTGTTTCTCCTAAATGATTCAGAGCTCTGGACTGGAAACACAACCATCAGTGTGAGCGACTCATTGCTCCTGCAGCACAAAGGACCAACAACACTTCTGCAAGTTCCTCTCTCTGCTGCTCAGATCCGTGCAAAGGAGCTTTTGTTCACAATCATGTGTGACTGTTCACATTAGGCCTGTGTGTGTGTGTGTGTGTGTGTGTGTGTGTGTGTGTGTGTGTGTGTGT
>NW_013957691.1:1695-2331 GCF_001266775.1 Austrofundulus limnaeus
CTTCCTGTGCAGCAATAAAACAAATGAAAAGCATCCTGTCTGCACAGGAGACGGGATATTTGTGTATAAAACAAAACAAAAAATATAGTTTTTAATCATAATTTTTTTACATTCCTGTAATTTCTGTCATCATTTCCTGTGAAGAACATATCAAAGAGAAACTCCTGCAAACACAAGGCTGGTCTCATAAAGGTGGGTGTGGGGGCTTCTGGGAATATTTCCTGTTTGGATGAAATGTTAAATGTAAGGAGGAGGAAAGGACAAAGTGATGGAGGCTAACTAATGGCTTCATTCCTTTGTTTCCTGCGTGTCGTTTAGATAAAAGGAAGTCTTCAGGTTTCGTGTTGGAGGGATCCAGATGACAGCTCAGTCATCAACAACCAGTCAGAGTGAAGAAACAAACTGTCACTCGCTTTAAAGATGTGTTTATTCTGACAGCAGCTCTGCTGTCTGCACAGGAGGAGGGAGTTTACAATAAGATTGAAGGCATTTCAAGTTTATTTACAGTTTTTATATTTTAGTCAAAGCTGTCTGGCATAAAATCCATTGTGTGAATGTGTATTATATTAGTGTTGTCTTCTCTAAAAAGAGCAAACCATCCATCCATCCATCCATCCATTTTCTTCCTATCCAGGG
>NW_013957692.1:0-522 GCF_001266775.1 Austrofundulus limnaeus
ACACACACACACACACACACACACACACACACACACACACACACACACACACACTGAGCTGACCATTAGTTTCCCTCCACCCCAACACCTGCTGACTGCAGCTGATTTATCTCCTGCTGACTGTCGGCTCCAGTGTTTGTCTTTTCTCTGCAGAGCCGATCTTCTCTCTCGGCTCGTTTTCTCTGCTGCCACGTCGCTTTTTGAGTCGTGTGATTATCTGGACGGACGGCTGACCTTCTCGTGAGCCGACGCTGATCTGGTTGAAGCTGATGTGGCCTTTTATTGCTTTTATGTGTCTGATGGTCCTCCCACAGGACTCTGGGGGTCACAGTGGAGGAGTTGGACCCGGAGTCGTCTGAAATTTGGAAACATTTCAGATCTAAACGTAGGAATTAAACTGGCTGTCCAGACAAAAGTTAAAGGATTAATTTCTGAAATTAAACCTCTGAATTTTCAGTTCACCACGCAATATTTGGTTAAAACATAAAACATCCATCATTTATTTATTTATTTATTTATTTA
>NW_013957692.1:1522-2101 GCF_001266775.1 Austrofundulus limnaeus
ATGGTCATTAGCCTATGCTAACTGGTAGCATTAGGTAAGTGTGTAACCTGGTGGTCATTAGCCTATGCCAACTGGTAGCATTAGGTAAGTGTGTAACTTGGTGGTCATTAGCCTATGCTAACTGGTAGCATTAGGTAAGTGTGTAACCTGATGGTCATTAGCCTATGCTAACTGGTAGCATTAGGTAAGTGTGTAACCTGATGGTCATTAGCCTATGCTAACTGGTAGCATTAGGTAAGTGTGTAACCTGATGGTCATTAGCCTATGCTAACTGGTAGCATTAGGTAAGTGTGTAACCTGATGGTCATTAGCCTATGCTAACTGGTAGCATTAGGTAAGTGTGTAACCTGATGGTCATTAGCCTATGCTAACTGGTAGCATTAGGTAAGTGTGTAACCTGATGGTCATTAGCCTATGCTAACTGGTAGCATTAGGTAAGTGTGTAACCTGATGGTCATTAGCCTATGCTAACTGGTAGCATTAGGTAAGTGTGTAACCTGATGGTCATTAGCCTATGCTAACTGGTAGCATTAGGTAAGTGTGTAACCTGATGGTCATTAGCCTATGCTAACTGGTAGC
>NW_013957692.1:3101-3331 GCF_001266775.1 Austrofundulus limnaeus
AATGCTGCTAACACTGCTAAGACTGCTAATGCTGTTAACACTGCTAATGCTGCTAACGCTGCCAATGCTGCTAACACTGTTAATGCTGCTGACACTGCTAATACTAATGCTGCTAACACTACTAATGCTGCTAACACTGTTAACACTGCTAATACTAATGCTGCTAACACTGTTAACACTTCTAATACTAATGCTGCTAACACTACTAATGCTGCTAACACTGTTAACAC
>NW_013957693.1:0-375 GCF_001266775.1 Austrofundulus limnaeus
TACATTAAGGGATCCACACACCTTTTGATGAGAATTTGCTTTTAGAAGGGAAAAAAAGATAGAGTTCCAACTTGTTATTTCAAGGATAACACACACAATGTTCTGTAATGTCTCAGCTGAAAGAGACGTTATCCAGCAGCTGAAAGGATAGTCATTTAATTCCTTTCTTTTCTATGTCAATGTCCTTAGAAAAACCACAGTTGGCCTCTTGTGTGTGACTGTGTGAATGACAGAAGCAAAGGCAGGGAATGCTTTTAAATATACTGAAAATGAGAAACTCAACATTTGATTTGTTAAACCTATACAGCGGGTAAACTAAGTTTTGAACACATCACCATTTTTCTCAGTAAATATATAACTAGAGGTGCTAATGAC
>NW_013957693.1:1375-2330 GCF_001266775.1 Austrofundulus limnaeus
GTCATTAGCACCTCTAGTAATATATTTACTGAGAAAAATGGTAACGTGTTCAATACTTATTTTACCCGCTGCAGATATATACAGGTTTTATAGCTTTTACAATTAAATTTAGTTCAATGAGTGTGGCAAAACCAGCAAGTGAACTTTTTCCCAAACATCTATTTGGAGAAACGTTGAGAAGGTTTGGAAAGATCTGAATTGGTATAAGTTTGATATTATGACCAGAAGCTTTCTATAAAACCTGACTAAGCTCCTAATTTCTAATTCAGTTCATCCATGATGTAATTCTTTTTACACTTGTTTCTGCTCATTAGTAAAAATCTAATTTATTCTTATATAAAAAGACACAAATGATGCTCAGATACCAAAACAGAGAAGCAAAATAAACTACAAAATTTAAGAGTATTGATCACTTTTATCCAATCAATGAGATTGCAGGGAGAAAAAAGAAAGCTGCTCATGAGAGTCACGCTCGGCTCATGGCCATTTCTGTTTGAAGTGTTTCAGCCTTTCAAGAGAACATAAGCAGATCAAAGAGAAACCAGAGCAGCAGAAATGGAGGGGGAGGCATGTGTGGATGAATGGAGGAATTCCTCCAAAAAAGCGGATGGCTTTGGTCCATATCGCAGCTTCAGAAAGGAGAGATGCTGCTGACGCTCTGTCTTCTCTTCATGCAAGTGAAAGCTTCACCACGTTTGGCACTTTTGATGTCAACAAAACTTTACTTTTAAACCAGTTTGTCTGTTCCTGTTACCAGTCAGTTTCTGTGTTTGTTCACATTTGCTTATATTGTTTTCCAACAGGACAAGATTTTCAACAAACAGGAGAGGGATTATAAAGCAGGACTTTCAAGACTTGCAGAGTTTGTAGAGATCTTTGCCTGAAGGTGTAGAATAATTTTCCATCAAATATTGTTTTGGTTGTGGATTACTTGTACACACACACACATATATAT
>NW_013957694.1:0-847 GCF_001266775.1 Austrofundulus limnaeus
ATGTAAGAAACACCTGCTCTACATGTAAGAAACACCTGCTCTACATGTAAGAAACACCTGCTCTACATGTAAGAAACACCTGTTCTACATATAACACCTGCTCTACATGTAAGAAACACCTGCTCTACATGTAACACCTGTTCTACATGTAAGAAAAACCTGCTCTACATGTAACACCTGCTCTACATGTAACACCTGCTCTACATATAACACCTGCTCTACATGTAAGAAACACCTGCTCTACATGTAACACTTGTTCTACATGTAAGAAACACCTGTTCTACATGTAACACCTGCTCTACATGTAACACCTGCTCTATATGTAAGAAACACCTGCTCTAGATGTAAGAAACACCTGTTCTACATGTAAGAAACACCTGCTCTACATGTAAGAAACACCTGTTCTACATGTAACACCTACTCTACATGTAAGAAACACCTGTTCTACATGTAACACCTGCTCTACATGTAAGAAACACCTGTTCTACATGTAAGAAACACCTGTTCTACATGTAACACCTGTTCTACATGCAAGAAACACCTGTTCTACATGTAACACCTGTTCTACATGCAAGAAACACCTGTTCTACATGTAACACTTGTTCTACATGTAAGAAACACCTGTTCTACATGTAACACTTGTTCTACATGTAACACCTGTTCTACATGTAAGTAACACCTGTTCTACATACAAGAAACACCTGTTCTACATGCAAGAAACACCTGTTCTACATGTAACACCTGTTCTACATGCAAGAAACACCTGTTCTACATGTAACACTTGTTCTACATGTAAGAAACACCTGTTCTACATGTAACACTTGTTCTACATGTAACACCTGTTCTA
>NW_013957694.1:1847-2330 GCF_001266775.1 Austrofundulus limnaeus
CACCTGTTCTACATGTAAGAAACACCTGTTCTATATGTAACACTTGTTCTACATGTAAGAAACACCTGTTCTATATGTAACACTTGTTCTACATGTAAGAAACACCTGTTCTACATGTAGGAAACACCTGTTCTACATGTAGGAAACACCTGTTCTACATGTAGGAAACACCTGTTCTACATGTAAGAAACACCTGTTCTACATGTAAGAAACACCTGTTCTACATGTAAGAAACACCTGTTCTACATGTAAGAAACACCAGTTCTACATGTAAGAAATACCTGTTCTACATGTAAGAAACACCTGTTCTACATGTAAGAAACACCAGTTCTACATGTAAGAAACACCTGCTCTACATGTAAGAAACACCTGTTCTACATGTAAGAAACACCTGTTCTACATGTAAGAAACACCTGTTCTACATGTAAGAAACACCTGTTCTACATGTAACACCTGTTCTACATGTAAGAAACACCTGTTCTA
>NW_013957695.1:0-555 GCF_001266775.1 Austrofundulus limnaeus
ACACTGAAAATTTAATTTAGCAAAAAAAAATGTTAAAATAAATTTGTGTCTTTACTAAAACAACACACAAACCAGTGATGTAAGTCTTCGTTTACACTAATCGTGCTTATTTCAAGGCAGTGACTTCTCAACCCATTGGGGTGGCACCTGGGGTGGTCGATCAGGTTTCTGGGATGGCAAGGGCCACCCTGGCCACCTCTCTGGCTCCGCCTCTGTTGAGAGAGCATGAATGTTGCGCAAAGCAACAATATTATCTCAGCTCTACAGCAAGTAAACTTTAAAACCGGTCAGACGACTTTATATTCAAACTTTAAATTACCGAACCATACTCACTAAGATGAATGTTGAGATTAAGTGCCCTGATGTTTGGCTCTTTTAAAAATAGCTCCAACGTTCAAAATGTTTGTACAACTTTGTCCAGAGAAGATGAGAATATCCTCTGAGTCGACATGATAAGAGCTGAGAGTCCCTAAAAGAGTCTCACAGTAAACTCTGATGGTCTGAACACGTGATTTATTTTTTCTTCTTGAATAATAATATTAATAATATTAATAA
>NW_013957695.1:1555-2330 GCF_001266775.1 Austrofundulus limnaeus
GGCTTTTCACTCCTAACACGCATCCCCTTAAAAATACCCACACACGCTCGTGCAAGCGGAAGTTTTTAAGTAACCTTATCGACAGCTTTATCAGAGCTGGAGATGTGCTGCAGAAAGACGGGTCAAAAAGGGCGGAGGGGGCGCTGGGCTGCTGTGGGACATGAGGCATTAAGGAAAGGGTTGGAGGGGGTGGGAGGCATGCCAGGACCTGTCATGTTCAATTTACAGTTCACAGACAGAATCAGTGTCCAGCGTTCCAGATGAGATCTTTGTGCAACAAGTGACAGAAAAACCTGAGCGAGAGAACCGCTCCAAACGCGTAAAACAGATATCAATCATGGTGAAAACATTTCCCCATCGTGTCATGCGCACCCCTCCGCCCTCCCTCCTCCACACCGTGCGTTTACTTTCCTCCTGCAGTTACTTTAGCACGAGGAACATTCTGCGGCCCATTCATCATCAGCTCGCGAGGCGCACAAATAGTCTTTAAAACTATAAACACCATCTCTGGCTCGGAGACAGCAGGGGAGTGAATGTGTGTGTGTGTGTGCGTTCGCGAGGAGGAGGAGGGGGACCCATTTCCCCCCGCGGCTGCTGCGCTAAACGTTGCAGATAAAACAAACGATAATACTGTCTGTCTCCCGACAGCGTCTCCACAGGCATTAATGGCAGCTTTAAGGGAAACGGCATCGCGGCTACGCGTCATTACGCACAAACGAGCCATCTTCTGATTTCACCTTCTAGCCCTAGCCATATATATAAACTGTATATATAG
>NW_013957696.1:0-385 GCF_001266775.1 Austrofundulus limnaeus
GTTCTACAATTCATGGGGGCTCATTAAAAGTGATGTTGACAGGTGGAGCTATTTCCTGAACTCCAACACCTGCTCTACAACATGCATGTGTCTGAAGTATTCTAAGGGCTGTGGCCACGCCCACAAACATCATAGGTAGATGCCACGCCCACAGGGAGGTAGTCCACGCCCCCTAGGACACGCCTACAAACGTTTAGTACCGCCCACTCACAGTAGGCCACGCCCACACCCATTTGAAGTTCTCTAAGGGCTGTGGTCAAGCCCACAAACGTCATCGGTGGAAGCCACATCCACAAGGAGGTAGTCCACAAACCCTAGGACATGCCTACAAAGTTTGGTACTGCCCACTCACTGTAGGCCACGCCCACACCCATTTGAAGTTTTC
>NW_013957696.1:1353-1615 GCF_001266775.1 Austrofundulus limnaeus
AGATGCCACGCCCACAGGGAGGTAGTCCACGCCCCCTAGGACAAGCCTACAAAGTTTGGTACCGCCCACTCACTCTAGGCCACACCCACACCCATTTGAAGTTTTCTAAGGGCTGTGGCCATGCCCACAAACGTCATCACGTCAAGTTGATGCAATCAGGTGGAGCTGTTTTCTGAAGACCAACACCAGCTCTACAAAATGCATGCATCTGGAAACTCAGAAGAGTGATTTACAGGCAGAATAAAGTCCATCACCTTCCTTT
>NW_013957696.1:2615-3298 GCF_001266775.1 Austrofundulus limnaeus
CCCTAGGACATGCCTACAATGTTTGGTACTGCCCACTGACTCTAGGCTAAACCCACACCCGTTTGAAGTTTTCTAAGGGCTTTGGCCACGCCCACAAACGTCTTCACGTCAAGTTGATGCAGTCAGGTGGAGCTGTTTTCTGAAGTCCAACACCCGCTCTACAACATGCATGTGTCTGAAGTCTTCTAAGGGCTGTGGCCATGCCAACAAACGTCATAGGTAGATGCCACGCCAACAGGGAGGTAGTCCATGCCTCCTAGGAAACGCCTACAAAGTTTAGTACCGCCCACTCACAGTAGGCCATGCCCAAACCTGTTGGAATTTTCTAAGGGCTGTGGCCACGCCAACAAACGTCATAGGTAGATGCCACGCCAACAGGGAGGTAGTCCATGCCTCCTAGGAAACGCCTACAAAGTTTGGTACCGCCCACTCACAGTAGGCCATGCCCAAACCTGTTGGAATTTTCTAAGGGCTGTGGCCACGCCCACAAGTGTCATTGGTGGAAGCCACGCCCACAGGGAGGTAGTCCACGCCTCCTAGGAAACGCCTACAAAGTTTGGTACCGCCCACTCACAGTAGGCCATGCCCAAACCTGTTGGAATTTTCTAAGGGCTGTGGCCACGCCCACAAATGTCTTCGGTGGAAGCCACGCCCACAGGGAGGTAGTACACGCCCCCTAGGAC
>NW_013957697.1:0-529 GCF_001266775.1 Austrofundulus limnaeus
AGTACCTGCATTAACAGGACCAGTACCTGCATTAACAAGACCAGTACCTGCATTAACAGGACCAGTACCTGCATTAACAGGACCCGCAGGACCAGGACCTGCATTAACATGACAAGTACCTGCATTAACAATACCAGTACCTGCATTAACAGGACCAGTACCTGCATTAACAAGACCAGTACCTGCATTAACAGGACCAGTACCTGCATTAACAGGACCAGTACCTACATTAACAGGACCAGTACCTGCATTAACAGGACCAGTACCTGCATTAACAGGACCAGTACCTGCATTAACAGGACCAGTACCTGCATTAACAGGACCAGTACCTGCATTAACAGGACCAGCACCTGCATTAACAAGACCAGTACCTACATTAACAGGACCAGTACCTGCATTAACAGGACCAGCACCTGCATTAACAAGACCAGTACCTGCATTAACAGGACCAGTACCTGCATTAACAGGACCAGCACCTGCATTAACAAGACCAGTACCTGCATTAACAGGACCAGCACCTGCATTAACA
>NW_013957697.1:1529-2330 GCF_001266775.1 Austrofundulus limnaeus
GTACCTGCATTAACAGGACCAGTACCTACATTAACAGGACCAGTACCTGCATTAACAGGACCAGTACCTACATTAACAGGACCAGTACCTGCACTAACAGGACCAGTACCTGCACTAACAGGACCAGTACCTACATTAACAGGACCAGTACCTACATTAACAGGACCAGTATCTACATTAACAGGACCAGTACCTGCATTAACAGGACCAGCAGGACCAGTACCTGCATTACCAGGACCAGTACCTGCATTAACAGGACCAGTACCTGCATTAACAAGACCAGTACCTACATTAACAAGACCAGTACCTACATTAACAGGACCAGTACCTACATTAACAGGACCAGTACCTGCATTAACAGGACCAGTACCTGCATTAACAAGACTAGTACCTACATTAACAGGACCAGTACCTTCATTAACAGGACCAGCAGGACCAGTACCTGCATTAACAGGACCAGTACCTACATTAACAGGACCAGTACCTGCATTAACAGGACCAGCAGGACCAGTACCTGCATTAACAGGACCAGTACCTGCATTAACAGGACCAACAGGACCAGTACCTGCAGTAACAGGACCAGCAGGACCAGTACCTGCATTAACAGGACCAGTACCTGCATTAACAGGACCAGTACCAACATTAACAGGACCAACAGGACCAGTACCTGCATTAACAGGACCAGTACCTGCATTAACAGGACCAACAGGACCAGTACCTGCAGTAACAGGACCAACAGGACCAGTACCTGCATTAACAGGACCAGTACCTGCATTAACAGGACCAGTACCAACATTAACA
>NW_013957698.1:0-400 GCF_001266775.1 Austrofundulus limnaeus
GTAGTTGTAGTTATATGTTGTAGTTATATAGATATAGTTGTAGTTCTATGTTGTAGTTCTGTAGATATAGTTGTAGTTCTATGTTGTAGTTCTATAGATATAGTTGTAGTTCTATGTTGTAGTTAAATAGATATAGTTGTAGTTTTATGTTGTAGTTCTATAGATATAGTTGTAGTTCTATGTTGTAGTTCTATGTTGTAGTTATATAGATATAGTTGTAGTTATATAGATATAGTTGTAGTTCTATGTTGTAGTTATATAGATATAGTTGTAGTTCTATGTTGTAGTTATGTGTTGTAGTTCTATAGATATAGTTGTAGTTCTATGTTGTAGTTCTATAGTATAGTTGTAGTTCTATGTTGTAGTTCTATAGTATAGTTGTAGTTCTATGTTGTAGTTC
>NW_013957698.1:1400-2329 GCF_001266775.1 Austrofundulus limnaeus
GTGTGTGTGTGTGTGTGTGTGTGTGTGTGTGTGTGTGTGTGTGTGTGTGTGTGTGTGCAGCAGCCAGGGTTGGCTCCTCATTACGGTTGTTTTTGATCAGCTGAACATTTGTTGTTTTGTTGTGGTGCTGAAACTGATGAGAAGCTTGTTTCTGCTGCGCTGCCATGGTTACACTCTGTAGCATCACACAGGAAGCAGGAAGTTGGTCCTTTTATGACCAGTAAATGTGCTGTGATTAAACTCAGGCAGGATGTGTTTTTTGTTCTGGAATAACTCCTTCTTTCCTCTGACGTTCTTTCTGTTTGTCTTCTGATCAGACCTAAATCCACCCCGACACCAACTGCATCCCTAAGTGCCAATGGTGTGCCATCAGAAGCTGTGGATTATGACAGATTGAAACAGGTGAGTAAACACATTTAAATACTCACTGGGCTGTTTGTGACAGAATGTCTGAAAAATGTTTCTCATCTAGTTCTGGCCCTGACTGCTTTCTAGAAAAGGATCATTAGGCCAGTTTTACTTCTGTTCTTAAGAACAGTTATGAACAATATTTGTTCTTAGCTCTGTGATACACCTTAGTTTAAAGAAACAGAACTGATGCAGCTAAGTCTTCACTGGATTGTTGTCATCTCAGAACTGCTCCAGTTTCAAAACTCTGGTTCACAAACCTTTAAACCTCCTTCAGTTTCTCCTTAAAGCCAACATCTAACTGAGCTGTGACTGATACACAGGAGGAGGCACCAACATGTCTGACATGTGTAGGACTTTTTAATTTCCCCATGTCAGTCACTGATGTAGGGATGGATGGATGGATGGATGGATGGATGGAGGATGGATGGATGGATGATGGATGGATGGATGATGGATGGATGGATGAATGGATGAATGGAGGATGGATGGATGGATGGATGGATGGATGGAGGATGGAT
>NW_013957699.1:0-429 GCF_001266775.1 Austrofundulus limnaeus
CTTGTGAAATAAAGAAGCACCAGTGTTTCTGTTTGATGTGATCTGATGTGATCTGCATGTGATACACTTATCTGACAGTGAAAATACCCACTTCTTTTTGAAGTGATCTTCTTGACCAGTATCAACTGGTCAAGAAGATCCTTGTAAAGGAAGTACCTTGACAAATCATTGTTCAAGACTGAACAGAAAACACATGTCCATTGCACTCTTTTCTCTGTCCAGGTCAATAAGCATTGTTCTGCTGCTATTCTGTTTTCATCTGCAGGAGAAAAGTGCCCTTTCTGAACAAGTTTTCCCAGCTTATATGGTAAATGGAACAAACGTCAAGGAGCTCCTCCTTTTTTTGTTTTTTCAGCACAGTATATAATAGTCATCAAACGACTGTTTCACTCTCACCTTTACCTGAATACTGTTCGTGAGTAGGTGCAA
>NW_013957699.1:2945-3208 GCF_001266775.1 Austrofundulus limnaeus
ATCGAGTCAATTATACCTGCCCCAACATGTAGCACTTATTGATTTCAAATTCAAGTCAATGCTCAAGTTAAGGTTGGTCAAATGACAAGAATTTGTTATTTCTAATCTGTCGTGAGTTCAGAAAGTAAACTAAAGCTTCCAACAAGCTTGGTTCCATCATGTTTTCAGAATCCTGAGGACAGCAAAACTACACCAACAATCAGCACTTACTGTATTAAAGAATCATGTCAGTGCTTGTGTTAAGAGTAATATTGCTGACTTTG
>NW_013957699.1:5712-5925 GCF_001266775.1 Austrofundulus limnaeus
CTTGCTTAATTCAAAATTTAAGTCAGTGCTCAAATTAGGGTAATGCAATAGACAAGCAATCACCAGTGGAACCTGAATATTTTAGGGCTAAACTAAAATACAGAAAGGAACTTGTCAGAATTGCCAAAACATATTATAAAAACATGTTTTTTCAGCACAAAACAGATCGAGTCAATTATACCTGCCCTACATTTAGCACTTACTGATTTCAAA
>NW_013957699.1:6925-7349 GCF_001266775.1 Austrofundulus limnaeus
ATGTCAAGGAGCTCCTCCTTTATTTGTTTTTTCAGCACAGTATATAATAGTCATCAAACGACCGTTTCACTCTCATCTTTACCTGAATACTGTTCGTGAGTAGGTGCAAAGTGGTCTCTCAGCTCACAAAATGTTGATGTCACATGACTGGCTTGTACAAGATGGCCGCCATGCCTCTAAAAAATGAGTTTTTACTGTAGACAGAAACCAGTGTTATTGTCTTTGTTAGCGTGCTACAGTTGACCATTGCTACCAAACATACTAAAAACATGTTTTTTTCAGGTCACAGAAGATCTAGTCAATTACACCGGCCCCAACATGTAGCACTTATTGATTAAAAATTCAAGTCAATGCTCAAGTTAAGGTTGGACAACTGACATGAAATTGTTATTTCTAAACATTATAAAAATGGTTTTTCAGCACA
>NW_013957700.1:0-556 GCF_001266775.1 Austrofundulus limnaeus
CACACACACACACACACACACACACACACACACACACACACACACTAATCCATGGTAGGGCACCCATGTTTCTGCTGCTCGGTCGTCCCTCCTGTTGACGTTCCGTGCTTATATTTCTGCGAGCTAACACATTAACGCGAGCTAATTAAAGTCATTTGTCTCTCACATATCTGCACATTACTTCTAATAGCTTTCAGGCAATTAAAAGCCACAACCATCAGCGGCCGTATTAGCTCCTCCATCTGAATCAGTGTGCTTAACCCCTCAGAGAGGGCCGCTAACGCTACGCTGGGCTAGCGCTAGTTATTGGTAGCCACGGCAAATCACCTCATTAGTCAACACGCTTAATGGGTTGTGTTATTTAAGTAGATACTGTATCAGGAATGTGGGGGCTAACATACAACAACATAATTATTCTCAAATAGAAAGCTTCACTAATGTTTTTTTACAGAAATAGATTTTCTAAAATTTGGCAACTAGGCAAAAATTAAAACCTGTGACAAAAGTGTTCAAATTCATAAAACTGAGAGCACATCTTGTTCTTTGAGAAATGATT
>NW_013957700.1:1556-2329 GCF_001266775.1 Austrofundulus limnaeus
GGTACGGCACCCGGCCCTCAGCCTATCATGTTCGTACAACAATATTCTTCCTAACCCCCCCACCACTGGTGGTCCCCAGGCCCTCTTTGCCACTCATTAACCCTGTCACGTTTATGGTATGAATTAAATGATTCCAGCGATGCAGCCACACGCACAGCCAGACCCCCACCCCCACCCCTCCATCGTCCCATGCAGCCCAAGGCTGCAGGGACGGCCCGAGGCGCCGCACTGCACCCTCATTATTACAGGCCTGGTGGTCTGGACTGCCCTGTTGTTTTAGTGTGCGTGTGTATGTGTGTGTGTAGGTTTGATGTTTTAATGCCAGAGTGGAAGCAGCACCGTCACACAGGCTTAGTTGTGCTCCGAGCTGTGAGAAGTTTGGTTGTTTTTCAGGAAGAACGTGAGAACTGAACCAAACGATGGATCTGATGAGTTTGATCCAAATCACCCACAGCAAAGACATGATGTGTCAGATCTGTGATGAGCTGCGAACTTTCTCCTGTTAGTTTCCCCACAGAAACAGATCAACATGGAGAAACCCACTATTTTACTTGTGTTATTGTATATTTACACTCATTTGTTGTATGTATGAAAAAAGTGCTTTGTTTACATTGAGTGCGTTCAGAAAAGCATTTCAGTGCTGCATGTCTGGAAAACTACAGAAAAACATTTAAAACAGAACAATGTTTGTTTTTTCAAAAAGGGATGATTTATAACCAATTTGTCCTTATATCACTGTTCTGTTTTATAATAAACTTTAGAATAAAAAAGAG
>NW_013957701.1:0-749 GCF_001266775.1 Austrofundulus limnaeus
ACACTAAAGACCTGATCCCCTCTGTAGACCAGCCTGGACCTCAGGAACACTAAAGACCTGATCCCCTCTGTAGACCAGCCTGGACCTCAGGATGACTAAGAGTAAATGATAACTGGACTCGGGGTCTTGAGGGCACATAAGGGTGCAGGACTGAACCATATCTTTCTTTTACAGGTTTACCTGGTCTAACTTTTAAATGTAACTTTGTCCTTTTTGTTCTCACCTCAGTGTTGAGAGGTTTTTGTGTCCCAGTAAGGCGGGGGTGCTGCCACTGGGTGGTGCCAGTGGGAACGTGCCAGTAGTATGTTCCTGTGGAGTCTTTGATGGTTCTCCAGCCAGAAGGAAGATCTGGATCCAGGAGGAGGTTTTGGTCTGTCCAGATATTGTCTGCAGCAAAACAAACAACATTCAAAGAAGTTGTAGTTTGGAAACATGAGTTCTGTCTGTCCAATGGGCTGTCTGTCTGAGAGACTTCTGTTCATTTACCAGTCATTTCTACAGCCTAACCCTGACCCTAACCTCACAGGTATATACCTGACCCTAACCTCACAGGTACATACCAGACTCTAACCATAACCTCACAGGTACATACCTGACTCTAACCCTAACCTCACAGGTACATACCAGACTCTAACCATAACCTCACAGGTACATACCTGACTCTAACCCTAACCTCACAGGTACATACCTGACTCTAACCCTAACCTCACAGGTACATACCTGACTCTAACCCTAACCTCACAGGTACC
>NW_013957701.1:1749-2328 GCF_001266775.1 Austrofundulus limnaeus
CGTCACGAGCAGTGCTGAGGTTTGAAAAAAAAAAAAACAGATTGGATCAAAAATTTAAACCAAAATTAATCCGAAGCGTTGTTGTTTTGCTCTTCCGGTTAGCTTTAGCTGTTAGCCTAGCTTCGACTCTTCCGGGAAGAAACAGCTGATTTCTGGCTCCGTCATGGAGGACATGTACATTAAACCCGGTGAGTAAACTACCCGCAGAGGCTCCTGGCAGAGAGGAAAAGACCTCACTGAAACATTTAACATGTTTCTTTAACTTTTATTCAAAGTTTTACTCTGTAAAATGAGCTGCTGACGGCCTGGCTGCTTAGCACCCGGGACACAATAAGAGAAACGAACTTCCTTTAAAAGTCTGGTAATTTAAAGTTTGACGGTCCCGCTGACATGTTTGATGCACTTTATATGTTCAGATTTTAAACAATGAAAATGAGAATTATGTTGTTATAAATTCGGCCTGAAGATAATTGATTTACAACAAATCTTAAACGTGAAAACAAAAGTGTACTTAATGAATTTCAGGTTTAATTTTACATATTTTTTATTAAACTGGTTTTAAGGGACTGTGTTTATAAC
>NW_013957702.1:0-827 GCF_001266775.1 Austrofundulus limnaeus
CTCTAGCCTCATGCAGAGGTTCTGCAGACAAAAGGTTCTGCAGACAAAAGGTTCTGCAGCAGACAAAAGGTTCTGCAGCAGACAGAAGGTTCTGCAGCAGACAAAAGGTTCTGCAGCAGACAGAAGGTTCTGCAGCAGACAAAAGGTTCTGCAGCAGACAAAAGGTTCTGCAGCAGACAGAAGGTTCTGCAGCAGACAGAAGGTTCTGCAGCAGACAGAAGGTTCTGCAGCAGGTTAAAGCTGCTTTGTGTGGAGAACCTGACTGAACTAAAAACTCTGAGGTTTTGGTTTCTGGATGAGGAGGCAGAGCCGGTGCTGAGTCATGCTCTGCAGAGCGGTTCTGACCCAGTTCTCACTTTGATCCTCTGTGCTGCCACAGCTGATTCATTCGACATGTTTCTGCAGATTTTAATAAGTGACTTCAACCTGAAGTCTGAAAGAGAAGATGAGCTGAAAGCTAAAAGCTAAAACTTCAGCTGGCAGGTGGAGGAGGATCTGCATCCATCAGCTGGACCTTTGACCCAGTAAGTCCAGGTATTTCATGGTTCCACGTTAATCAACACATTGTAGACCAGTTTCAACTGACTGGACCCCCCCAGCACCCCTCAGCCTTTGTTAGTGGTCTGCGGGGGCTGACCCAGAATCCTCTTCTTCTCATCTTCTTCAGGATGAAGAGCCTCATTGTTTTCTTCCATCTGCCTTCAAAGACTGAAACACAGCGAGTCAAACATTATGTAGATGAAGCTGCTGAAACTCACGACTGGAGGCCCGTCCATCCTGCCTGCAGCTCCTGGTTCTGTCCCGTGTGTGTGTGTGTGTGTGTGTGT
>NW_013957702.1:1827-2328 GCF_001266775.1 Austrofundulus limnaeus
CCACCTCCTGGTCACCCCACCTCCTGGTCACCCCACCTCCTGGTCACCCCACCTCCTGGTCACCCCCACACGAGTCACAAGAAACTGATTTGTTCCGTGTTTCCAATGAATGATTCATCCATTCATCACGTCACGCAGGACGATTGATTCGTAAAACGACAAAGAGACGACAGTCTGTGTTTGAAGTTTGTTGTGTGAGCGAGGGGACGTCCACGTCAGTCCTCAGCTGTCAGAGACCATCAGAGACCATTAGAGACTGTCAGAGACCATCAGAGACTGTTAGAGACCATCAGAGAGACTGTTAAAGACCATCAGAGACCATCAGAGTCTGTCAGAGATCATCAGAGACTGTTAGAGACCATCAAAGACTGTTAGAGACCATCAGAGACCATCAGAGAGACTGTTAAAGACCATCAGAGACTGTTAGAGACCACCAGAGACTGTCAGAGACCATCAAAGACTGTTAGAGACCATCAGAGACCATCAGAGACTGTTAGAGAC
>NW_013957703.1:0-670 GCF_001266775.1 Austrofundulus limnaeus
GACACACACACACCCACACACACACATATTCAAACATCTTCCTTACATCAGTTCTTTGGTAAACTTTGTAGATTAAAAATCCCTCCACCACGAGTCCCAGAATGCACAATCCCAGCAGCAGGAGAAGAATTTTGGTGCCTTCTTGTGCCCACTTTGATTTCCTGCCGCTGGGCTCGGGGATGTAGTTGGCCTGACTGTCCACCACAAACGCCTGTGGCGGGGCACCTGTTCCTGCCTCCGACATCCCACTCAGTCACAATCCACTGGTAATACAATGACTAAAGGTCAAATGAGAAGCAGAAATGAGATCCTGAAAAAGAAAAAAAATCATGTTTAAGTAAAGCAAACAGGGAAAAAGGAACAATAAAGGGCAAAGAAATAGAAACAGAATGGCAGAGCATAAAAAGACACAAATAGAGTCAAAAGTTTTGTTTGCCCTGTTTACAGCCACATGCAATACAGCCCAGTTCTGAGAAACAAAGTTATTACTACATACCCTGTTTCAACAAGAAGAGCTGCAGGCATTTTAATGAATAAAAGAAACAAACAATAAACACTTCCTTTACATTGTTCTCTGAGTTTTTTTTTAGGAAAGATTACCTTGGATTTTGAATGTTCCTCCACGACTCGGTCAACTATCCAGTAGCATGAGGTCGTCTCTGAAGTTCAC
>NW_013957703.1:1670-2328 GCF_001266775.1 Austrofundulus limnaeus
CTCCTCACCTTCAAGACCGAAACTCAAAATGCCATTCACGTCCTGAAAACGTCCAATGACCAACATGGCGCATCCATTGTTGAGCTAGAACGAGCGGCTACACAATCAGCGGATGCGGTAACTGTCCTCCAGTCTGATGTAAAACGTCTACGCACAGAAATGAATCAGCTAAAAGAAAAATACATGGATCTTGAAGGAAGGTCCAGAAGACAAAATATATGGATTGCAATGTTAAGAGAAGGGGAAGAGAAAGGTGCAGAATTGAACGGATTCATCTCGCAACTCCTGAAAGATGTGTTAACTCTGAATGATTTACCACTGGTGGACCGCGCTCATAGAGCTCTACGAAGGCGCCCAGACGACACGGGACCTCCTCGGGCGTTGATTGTGAGACTCCACTATTACCGCGACGTTACGATGATCCTCCAGAAAGCCATGACTCAGAGGGACCTCGCCTATAAGGGGCAGAAGATCCGCATCTTTCCTGACTTCACCCCCGAGATCGTGAAACGCAGAGCTGCATTCAACGGAGTCAGAGCACTTCTTCGGGACAAACCGGGAGTTCGGTATGGACTTTTGTATCCGGCAAAGCTGAGAGTGACTTTCAGAGGAACAGAAACAATGTTCACAGACGCGAAGGAAGCCCAGAAGTTCGCAG
>NW_013957704.1:0-1327 GCF_001266775.1 Austrofundulus limnaeus
CCATGATGAGGTGTAAAAACACCTGGCTGGACCGGGCCTTAAAGAGCAATAACGCGTCAGTGGTTGGACAGATTTCTTCAAAATATTTTTTCAGCTCCAGATGAAATTGGCAGCTTCCTTCTATCTTAAATATTATTTATTTTTCAGTTTTCTAATAGAGATTTAGGGGTGCTGTGGGCCCTGTCATTACTAAAAACAACCAGTGATGCAGATATTATTTAGTCAGTGTCCAAAAAATACCTTTCCCTTTCATTTCTGACCCTTTTTTCATTTCTCAGAATGACTGTTTTTATGGTGTTGACCTGAGAGCAGCTAGTTAAAGCATCTCTGTTCAGGTTTCTTGTCTTGTTTTCCAATTTTCCAAACATTTTTAATTCTGACTCATTAACATACTTTGTTATCTTTGTGTTAATATTTCCTAAGAAGCGTTTGTTTGCATCTGTTTGATCCAAAGGAAGATACGGGTGTAAGAGGGGGAAGGGGGTTTGTACAGATGTCACAACGTTGGCTCCGGTTGTTTCCAATCTGCCATCAGCAACTCAGCAACTTCCATCAGTCAGAGCTGCTTGTCATGTCACCAAACACACAAAAAATCAGTGTACATACATGCAACTGTTCACACAACACTGTGTGTTTGTGAGTAACTAGATACATGTTTTACACACTCACACATACACACACATGCTGTGAGAATACACAGAGTACGGGGAGTAAATGGGATACAGTTGCCATGGAAACAGTTCAGTCCCACAACATCCAGAGAGCCATCGGAGAGAAAAAGAAGTGTTTGTCTCATTTTTCAGATGTGCATGTGTGTGCGTGTGTGTGTCAACATAAAGAGCCACACACACACACTCACACATAGTGAGAGACAGTGTGTGTGTTTTTGCAAATGTGTGGTGGATCCCCCTCTGTGATCACAAAGAGCAGCTTTCATCCCTGAGAATCCCATTTCACGGCCGGGCTTAGCTTTGCTGTGCGCTAGAGTGTGTATGTATGTGTGTTATGACAGAACCACTGCTCACACAGGTTCAAATTAAATTAAATAAAACGAGAAATTATTATTTTAATGTAAGAGGACCACAGTCTTGGTGTACCTTAGTGCCCTACAGCTTCTCTCTCAGTGGAAAGAAAACAAGAAGCTCAGCGTCGAGTTAATCTCATTAACTGAATGCTGATATAAAGCAGTTTACACAGGATGCAGTCTGCCTCAGATCTCAGACAAACATCTTGATGGAACATAAATGAAAGCTGTGGGCGCTCTCTTTTCACTCTGGTTCTTTTCTTTCATTTCTTTCAGTGGCTTTTGTGGCTAAGAAGGTCAACA
>NW_013957705.1:0-355 GCF_001266775.1 Austrofundulus limnaeus
GAGTAATGGTGAGCTGTCCTATGTTCGTCACCAGCATGTTAACGTTTTTGTCCAATTGAGTACATAGTTTATTTTAAAAATTGTTCAACTCAAGTTGATGTTTAGTAATCTTTCAAATTAAATACATTAGCCATATGTTGCTCTGAATATAATACTAACATGGCGGGGCATTAATGTTAGTTGATAAAGGTTTTTCAACATGGATAACACCAAAAATAACATTTGTTGTACCAGAAGGGCAACTTTCAGTGCTTGGTGACACAAAACCTAAAGGTTGAATGTAGTGTTCTTTAAACAAATTAATCTTTTATTGTATAATGTTGTTGAATATTCTGTGCTATGAATTGTAAAGCCA
>NW_013957705.1:1355-1836 GCF_001266775.1 Austrofundulus limnaeus
ATCTTTCACTTTTTTGACTGGTCTTAAGATTTTGATCAGGAGTGTATTTTATTATAAAATATACTGTTGTATACAGTTATATCAAATTTTATATAATTGTTTCAGCAGCAGTAAGGTCCTGTTAGTTAACATGGAAGAACAGGATTAAACAGGCTTTGATCACTTTGGACCATCATGTGATCTTGTGTGAACGTAGACAAAGTATCCACTTCTGAGATTTAAGAGAGTCCCACTTCAGGGACTACCAAGACCACGAGTTTGAGATCTATAAAGGCAGTTGTGGTGAAATGTTCACAAAAACATTGTTTAAGTCAAAAGAAATAAACAAAACTGTTTTACAAACAGAACTTTTTTCTGCTGCTCTGGAGGGTCTCATGGTGGAGGGTCTTCCATCAGGTTTTGCAGCACTCATGTGGTCAGTTAGACGTAAAAAGTCCCTCCACTTTAAGTAGTTTAATATCATTGTTTCCCAAAGTTGGGA
>NW_013957705.1:2836-3327 GCF_001266775.1 Austrofundulus limnaeus
AATCTTGTTTTTTCATAGAGTAAGTGTGTTTTTATTGGGTTTTGGTGATAACTTGGCTTAAGATGTTCTGATCAGTAATAAATTACAACTGTCTTTATTTCTCCAGGTTGTCAAACCATTGCCTGAGTCGAGTGATGCATTGAAATCTGGAGAAACAGATCATCCTCCAACAAAGTCTGCAGTGTCTAAAGAGAAGGTATAGTTCTTATGACAGAATTACAACTGACACACTGTATTTTCATCAAGCTTGATCATGTTTTGTTGTGTTGACTGTTGTTTTTGTATCATTCAGATCTAAATGTATAATATTATATGTTGGGTGCTAAGCACACTCTGGTTTAACTTACTTTGTGGGCCTCCGCTACTAATTTGAGCTAAACACACTTTCAGGTCTGTGGTAAGATGTGGGGACCCCGGTGGATGGCCGACTCTGATCCAACTTGTAGTGTTTTGTGTGACTTTTCAAAACACTTCTTTTTACATCTAACAAT
>NW_013957706.1:0-223 GCF_001266775.1 Austrofundulus limnaeus
CCAATGCTTTGTTTACATACAAAACCAAAAGTCTATCTGTGTACACTAGGCCTGTCGCGATAGTGAATAAATCAATTAATCGCACGATAACTTTTTTTGAGTTCGGTAAAAAAAAGACGCCGATAAGTTTTATTTTCCTGTTTGTTTGTTTACTTCGTCTCTCTCCCTCTCTCAGCTCCGCTGCACAGGATGAGCTCCTGTGATGAGCTCCTGCAGCTGACCC
>NW_013957706.1:3302-3612 GCF_001266775.1 Austrofundulus limnaeus
CTCCCTCGGGAGATAAAAACACTTTGAAGAGACGTATGTCTCTTAGGTGGACATGAAGGCGGCTTGCCTCTGTCCTGGACTTCAGGTCGACTCTTATTGGCTCTTGAGTCAAACCTGCGGCCCGGCTGTTCTCTGGAGAGAAACAGCTTCGTCCTGCTGCTTTGGCATCCAGCGAGAACTTTTGCCTGTCTCTAAGGCGTACGTGTTAGTCAGGGTCGGTGCCTTAGATAAACTCTAGTCAGCAAAAGAAAGGAAGAGATAAGAGGGTTGCCAGCTGTCGCCGTGAAGGCCATTTGCTCTGCTTCTTACA
>NW_013957706.1:6245-6473 GCF_001266775.1 Austrofundulus limnaeus
CAAAACAGAAGTATTGAAACTTTGTCCTCCTTCAGTTTGATGTGAAATTTTAGGCAAGAAAATTTTCCTCATGAAGCCTATCAGTAATAGCAGTTCCAATGTCTAATAAAAACTACAGATAGCAACATGCTTTCCTTTAGTTTTTTTTTTTTTTCCAAAAACCATCAAAGTTGCTTTTGTTTTCCTTCAAGATCTGTGGCTTTAATTATTTTCCTTTTTATGGATGCG
>NW_013957706.1:7473-7906 GCF_001266775.1 Austrofundulus limnaeus
CAGCAAAACAGAAGTATTAAAACTTTGTCCTCCTTCAGTTTGATGTGAAATTTTAGGCATGAAAATTTTCCTCATGAAGCCTATCAGTAATAGCAGTTCCTATGTCTAATAAAAACTACAGGGAGCAACATGCTTTCCTTTGGTTATTTTTTCCAAAAACCCTCAAAGGTGCATTAATTCTCCTTCAAGTTCTGCGGCTGTGATTATTATTCTTACTAATAATGCTTTGGTGACATAAAATACCGAAAGTCTACCTGTGTATACAATTTTACATGGTACTGTGGCTTAGTTGGTTAAAGTGCCTGTCTAGTAAACAGGAGATCCTGGGTTCAAATCCCAACAGTACCTGATTGCAACTAATAATTATTTTAGCTGTTACTCCAACTTCAGAAAGATTTAATACTTATGTGTTAAAAATGCCTTCATAAACCCA
>NW_013957707.1:0-714 GCF_001266775.1 Austrofundulus limnaeus
TGTTTGTTTGTTTGTTTGTTTGTTTGTTTGTTTGTTTGTTTGTTTGTTTGTTTGTTTGTTTGTTTGTTTGTTTGTTTTCTTCTGTGTACAGTGCCCTGAGACAACAGTTGTTGTGACTTGGTGCTATATAAATAAAATGAATTGAAATGAATTAAATTGTCCCTAGGTCTGAGTGAGAGAGTGGATGGTTGTTTTTCCTTATGTGGTGATGGACTTGCGACCTGTCCAGGGTGTGCACCAGTGAGTGTGCACCAGTGAGTGTGCACCAGTGATCTTGAAGGGAAGAAGTGTGTAAAAGATAATGGATATACAGTATATGCATTTATACTGTGCATGATTTACAATCTACTACCGACCCGGAGCAACGATCCTCTGAATGACTGTTTAAATAAAACATTTAATGCAATCACTTGCCTTTGGATATGGCTCTAAGCTGGTTTAAGAACACGTTAATGAATTAAATTAACAATGAAGTACTGTACGACAGAGGAGATAAATAACATGTAATCTATTTATGTTCCACTAATAAGAATTCTTGTCATAAATTATTAATGATAGAATTAGATTTCTTAAACCTCATTACCATTGAAAGTATTTAACGGTGAATTTCACTGTGATTAATTGTCCAAGATGGACTCACCTCTTGCACTGACAGTTACAATGTAAACACAGCTGCATGTGACCGCACACACACACACACACACACACACACAC
>NW_013957707.1:1714-2326 GCF_001266775.1 Austrofundulus limnaeus
CTATTTAAACATAAAAACAGCATTTTAATAACAAATGAAGGTGACATAGTTACTTTATCATGGTATAGGATTTAAATATATGCCTAAGAAACACATAATATTGCCCTTTTAAGAATAAATTTCTCAAGACTCAATGGCCTTCTTGCTCTTTGCCCATAAAGCCAATAACTAATGAATATTTTAAGTCCTTTAAAATGTTTTTAATGCCATCAAGGCATGGACAAATTCAAGTTTTCTTTACCTAAGTAAAAACAAGACTGAAGTTATCTTATTACAAAGATTAGATTTTTAAAATAATATGGACCGTTGACTTGATATAATCGTTTATTAAGTGAGAAGCCATGTTTTAATGTTTCTATCTATTTAATTAAAAACTTTCACCGAAGGAAGTAGTTTTTTTTAGTAAAGGACGGAAAAACAATCGGGTTTTGTTTCAATTCAAATAAATTATTGTGATTTCTCGAATGTGGGCATAGATCAGTCCTCACTTCATTGTCTGCAGCTGGTACAAAACACGTGTAACACAATTTAACGAGAAATGACTTTGAATTCAACAACAAATACTTTTTACAAACCAGGGGAACAGCCATGGGAAAGAAATTTGCACCTGGA
>NW_013957708.1:0-447 GCF_001266775.1 Austrofundulus limnaeus
AAAATATCCCTTTAAATATCACAAAACAACTAAATTAGCCTAAGTTTTGCCGTATGTGAGTTTAGACACAGCCTACTTCACCGAATCACGTGCGAACGTTGGAAGTGAGCTCTTGAAGACTCATGTTAAAAGTTCTCCATGTGCATTAGGTCCTAAATGCACAAGATTTTCATTTGCTCACTCTGTTTCTTCCTCCTCGTCGACAAGTAGTAACTTAACATTGTCGTCACTCTACGTTTTTACAAAAACCTTGTTTTTACGTCTCCATCTGAAGTACTTTCTGACACTGTATACTATGTCAGGAATAAATGCTGAAAATAAAATTGCCGAACACAAAACTACAACGACTACTGCAAAGACCTCCATGTCTCTTGAGTTGAACTGTGAAATGCTTAAAGTCAGATGTGGGGTTCTATTTATAAACTCTGGTCGATGACATCACAGGAA
>NW_013957708.1:1447-2326 GCF_001266775.1 Austrofundulus limnaeus
ATATAATGTTGCAACTAATCATGGATCTCTTTAATAAATTAGTTTTGTCTTCCACATACAGAGTAAAAAAACAAACCGATTTGACTGAGCTGTTCAGATTTTCTGGCTCTAAAATTTCATTAAACCTTTATTTTGTAAATAGTTTTAGTAACTTAAGACGGCAGTTTTTTATTTTAATAAAAGATTTGTTAAAGATGAGTCAAAGTTCAGCTGTTTCAAACTTGTAACGTTGGATTTTGGCTGCAGTTGAAGGAAGCTGAACTGCAGCTGTTTGTTCAGTGATCATAAACACTGAGTTCAGAAACGTCTCCTCATCTCACTGATTTCAATGTGTTTCAGGACGGGAGCAGTTCTGCCTTCTCTGCTTCTTCTGTAAACAGAGACTCTTCTTCCACTTCAGCTGTAAGTTTGATTTGAAACACTGAAACCGGAGGTCACTTCCTGGATTTAACTGAGGTTAGGAGTAAATCTGTCAGTGTGTTGTGTAACTGGAGCTCTGAGCAGAGCCAGATCCTTTAAAACACACAAACACAAACAACATAAATCTTTATTTGACTGAATTTAAAATCAAAATGATGCTGCTGAAAATCACAGCAACTCCAACTAAATATTGAACTTTAGTTTTATTTCAGGCAGTGGTTTAACCCTCAGGCCTCAAGGGGAAAAATCAGAATTAAATAATTAGTTTTGATTCTGTGAATAAACCCTGTCGTTCCTGATGAAACCTAAACATTTGTCTAAAATGTTTTAATCTTCAGATTCCTTTAACCTCTAACTTTACCGCTCTCTAGTGGTCTGTAGGGGAAATTGGACATTCATTGAAATTTATACTTTTTTAAAATCTCAAACCGTAAATTGAATTCTTTTTGAGTTTTTATT
>NW_013957709.1:0-586 GCF_001266775.1 Austrofundulus limnaeus
ATTTAAAACTGGAGCAGAAACGTTCATTAAAAAAAAACAGCAGCTCAAAATGAAAACAGGTAAAATCACCAAAATGTCTGTGGAAGAAAAACCAGAAAGGTGAAGAAGCCGAGCCGAGCTCAGGTGTTGTCCTTCACTTTCTGTGACATTTACGGCTCAGCCAGCCGCCGCCACAAACGTTGGAGGAAGTTAGCATGCAAGAGCGTCACCCCGTCACACCCTGAAGGTGAAAGCAACACAAAGCGACAACCTGCACCTGAAGTCGCACATTTCGAGCTGCGCCGCCGAAAACACACACGAGCTCACACAGGATGCAGGGTTAACAACACAAACTGAGGGAGGGCCTGAGCAGCACCGCTAGCGTAGCCGCTAATTATTCCCAAAAACGTGTCAAACTGTCGTCATCAGAGGATTCTGAAGGAACTCTGGAAACGTGCAAAGTGAAACACTTGTGGGTAAGTTATCCCTCTTCCCTTCAAACAATGTGATGCTTTTCACCACTTTTCATCTGCTGAGGCTAACCACACACACACACACACACACACACATTTTTATACACACACACACACACACACACACACACACA
>NW_013957709.1:1586-2325 GCF_001266775.1 Austrofundulus limnaeus
TTTCACATGTTCTCATGTTTGCTTGATTCAGCAAACATTCTTTTTCTGTTTGGTGTTTGTGCTAATTCCAGGTACTTTTAGGGTAGTAAAAGTTTCAAAATAAATTACAAGCTTTTTTTGTACTTCTTTTTGTATTTTTTGCTAAATTGAATATTTTCACTCTCATTTCCCATCTCTGTTAATTATAACTTGTTTAATCTACTTTCAGCTTCATTTTGGTAATTGTAGCTGCGTTTTTCTTTTTTCAGATTAGACTTTTACTTTGAATTTTCACTTTTGTTCTTTCAGCTAAAGTCAATTTTGCTATTCAACCTTTTCAGTATGATTTCAGCAGCTTTCAGCCAAAATGTCCCAGAAT
This sequence comes from Austrofundulus limnaeus, assembly GCF_001266775.1. Classification (NCBI taxonomy): domain Eukaryota; kingdom Metazoa; phylum Chordata; class Actinopteri; order Cyprinodontiformes; family Rivulidae; genus Austrofundulus; species Austrofundulus limnaeus. The sequence continues at coordinate 1,945 of NW_013957709.1, forward strand.
GAAGCTTTCACACTGCATTGGTGACATCTAAATTTTTGCACAGCAGTTTGTTTTAACTCCATTGAACAAGCATCTATAACAGGTAAGATGTTGACTGTTTCTAACCTTCAAACTATGTGAGCCATCTTATAGATTTGACTTTCTTCCTGCTGACGGGGACAAAAAGCAGGAGAGACACTTTGTATGAGGAGACAAACAGGAAGGAGGAGACAAACAGGATGGAGGAGACAAACAGGAAGGAGACAAACAGGAAGGAGACAAACAGGAAGGAGACGACAAACAGGAAGGAGGAGACAAACAGGAAGGAGGAGACAAACAGGAAGGAGGAGACAAACAGGAAGGAGGAGACAAACAGGAAGGAGGAGACAAACAGGAAGGAGG
>NW_013957710.1:0-551 GCF_001266775.1 Austrofundulus limnaeus
GTATACTCTTGTAACTCTCAGAAAGCACCTGATGTATGGACACACAGAAGCACTCTGCTACAAATCAGCACCTGTAAAGTCTTCAGTATAAAAAACAGAATGTGCAAAACTGAAACCATTCTAAGGTGCTAAGCCCTTTTAACTGCTTAGCGTGAATGAATTCCAGTAACTCTTTTAATTTTCGGGCCTCAGTGGAGTCAACACCAAGCGAACCCCGTTGGGAGCCGAATCAACCTTTTTATACAATCTACTGGATACCCGGCACAAGGCGGGGATCGATCCTACCTGAATGGGTTGGGACGGGACTAGTGTCTAAACCGACGCTCAACCCACTGTGCTACAGGCAGCTGCCCATACGAATAGTGCAAATTGGAACATTTCACTCTTAGCCCAGACGTTCCAATGCGTGTCCGGGTTGCGTCATTGCGTCATCAAAGACGCAGCGTCTTCCATATATGGCCGTACTTCCGGGAATGAAGCAACCCGCATCACCGGACCTCAAGTTTTGTATGAAAATCTACCATGGTCTGCTCAAGTTCTAAAACTGAGAC
>NW_013957710.1:1551-2325 GCF_001266775.1 Austrofundulus limnaeus
GGCACATCCATCGTTTACTTCCTGAAAGTTTCATCCGGTGATTCTTTAGATATTTTTGCTAAAAAATGTTTGCTAAGGTTGCATAGAATCACACATGGTTGTGGGCAAAAACATTAACACCTCTTCACCTTTGGTGACAGCCCAGTGATGAAGACAAAATTCAACGAGTTTGAAAGAAATCAAAAAGAAATTATTGTAGGTATGGTTTTTATCCTTGGTTAAACCTTCAGTTAAAACTCTAACATCCTTGTGAACTGATTAAGTTCAAACAGATTTCAGCAACTGAATCATAAACAAACAAACAAATGAGTAAACATTGAGTTTATTAACAAAGCCCTCAGTAGATTCACAGTAAGAAATAAATAGTTTTGTAGGTGCAAACATTCTGTTTTAGTTATAAATTAAATGATGAACTTGATGTGTTTTGTAAGTGCAGACTGAGCACGAAGAAAAGTGATGCGGTTCTGGCTTTTCCAAGTTTCTAAAACAGCCGTGTCTGAAAAATGACACATGGTGTGAAAGAAGGCTACACTAGCTAATAAACCTCAACACTTTTGTAAAACACGTCTGTTTAGTTTGATCAGCACCATCAATCATTATTTTTATTGTTAACTTTAGTTTTAAATGCACAACCAAGGAACAGGTTTGCAGAGGAACCTTTGATAAGACAACTTCTGCACGAAGCAACGGTGGGATTATTTTCAACATGCAACATTGTTCTCTTTGCTGTCCACGTCCAATCAGTTTGAGCTAAAGATGAAAACTGCCTCCAAA
>NW_013957711.1:0-804 GCF_001266775.1 Austrofundulus limnaeus
TTATGAACTATTATAAGCTGCTATAAATGGTTATAAGCTGCTATAAATGGTTATAAGCTGTTAAACTGTTATAAGCTGTTATAAGCCGTTATGAACTATTATAAGCTGCTATAAATGGTTATAAGCTGCTATAAACTGTTATAAACTGTTATAAGCTGTTACAAGCTGTTATAAGCCGTTATGAACTATTATAAGCTGCTATAAATGGTTATAAGCTGCTATAAATGGTTATAAGCTGTTAAACTGTTATAAACTGTTATAAGCTGTTATAAGCCGTTATGAACTATTATAAACTGCTATAAATGGTTATAAGCTGCTATAAACTGTTTTAAATTGTTATAAACTGTTATACGCTGCTATAAATGGTTATAAGCTGCTATAAACTGTTATAAACTGTTATAAGCTGCTATAAACTGTTATAAACTGTTATAAGCTGCTATAAATGGTTATAAGCTGCTATAAACTGTTATAAACTGTTATAAGCTGTTACAAGCTGTTATAAGCCGTTATGAACTATTATAAGCTGCTATAAATGGTTATAAGCTGCTATAAACTGTTTTAAACTGCTATAAACTGTTATACGCTGCAATAAATGGTTATAAGCTGCTATAAACTGTTTTAAACTGCTATAAACTGTTATACGCTGCAATAAATGGTTATAAGCTGCTATAAACTGTTATAAACTGTTATAAGCTGTTATACGCTGCAATAAACGGTTATAAGCTGTTATAAGCCGTTATGAACTATTATAAGCTGCCATAAATGGTTATAAGCTGCTATAAATGGTTATAAGCTGCTATAAAC
>NW_013957711.1:1804-2324 GCF_001266775.1 Austrofundulus limnaeus
AACAGGAGTAACGACACGAGTAATAACAGGAGTAACGACACGAGTAACAACAGGAGTAACGACACGAGTAACAACAGGAGTAACGACAGGAGTAATAACAGGAGTAACGACAGGAGTAACGACAGGAGTAACGACAGGAGTAACGACAGGAGTAACAACAGGAGTAACAACAGGAGTAACAACAGGAGTAACAACAGGAGTAACGACACGAGTAACAACATGAGTAACGACAGGAGTAACAACATGAGTAACAACAGGAGTAACAACATGAGTAAAAACAGGAGTAACAACAGGAGTAACAACAGGAGTAACAACATGAGTAAAAACAGGAGTAACAACATGAGTAAAAACAGGAGTAACAACAGGAGTAACAACATGAGTAACAACAGGAGTAACGACAGGAGTAATAACAGGAGTAACGACAGGAGTAACAACAGGAGTAACGACAGGAGTAATAACAGGAGTAACGACAGGAGTAACAACAGGAGTAACGACACGAGTAACAACAGGAGTAACGACA
>NW_013957712.1:0-230 GCF_001266775.1 Austrofundulus limnaeus
GGGTCATCTTAGTCATCTGAGTCTACTGAGTCATCTGAGTCTACTGAGTCATCTGAGTCTACTGGGTCATCTGAGTCATCTGAGTCTACTGGTTCATCTGAGTCATCTGTGTCTACTGAGTCATCTGAGTCTAATGGGTCATCTTAGTCATCTGAGTCTACTGAGTCATCTGCGTCTACTGGGTGATCTGAGTCTACTGGGTCATCTGAGTCTACTGGGTCATCTGAGTC
>NW_013957712.1:2659-3175 GCF_001266775.1 Austrofundulus limnaeus
CTGGGTCATCTGAGTCTACTACAGTAGGTCATCTATGCCATCTGCGTCTACTGGGTCATCTGAGTCATCTTTGTCTACTGGGTCATCTGAGTCTTCTGAGTCTACTGGGTCATCTGAGTCTACTACAGTAGGTCATCTATGCCATCTGCGTCTAAGGGGTCATCTGAGTCATCTGAGTCTACTGGGTCATCTGAGTCTTCTGAGTCTACTCGGTCATCTGAGTCTACTACAGTAGGTCATCTATGCCATCTGCGTCTACTGGGTCTTCTGAGTCATCTGAGTCCACTGGATCATCTGAGTCATCTGAGTCTACTGGGTCATCTGAGTCTACTGGGTCATTTGACTCATCTGAGTCTACTAGGTCATCTGAGTCTACTGGGTCATCTGAGTCATCTGAGTCTACTGAGTCATCTGAGTCTACTGGGTCATCTGAGTAATCTAGAGTCTACTGGGTCATCTGAGTCATCTGAGTCCACTGGATCATCTGAGTCATCTGAGTCTACTGGGTCATCTGAG
>NW_013957712.1:5658-5939 GCF_001266775.1 Austrofundulus limnaeus
TACTGGGTCATCTGAGTCATCTGGGTATACTGGGTCATCTGAGTCATCTGAGTCTACTGGGTCATCTGAGTCATCTGAGTCTACTTTGTCATCTGCGTCATCTGAGTCTACTGGGTCATCTGAGTCCTCTGAGTCATCTGAGTCTACTGGGTCATTTGACTCATCTGAGTCTACTAGGTCATCTGAGTCTACTGGGTCATCTGAGTCATCTGAGTCTACTGGGTCATCTGAGTCCTCTGAGTCATCTGAGTCTACTGGGTCATCTGAGTCTACTACAGTAG
>NW_013957713.1:0-561 GCF_001266775.1 Austrofundulus limnaeus
TAGCTGAGCTACGTGTGTTTTAGCTGAGCTACATGTGTTTTAGCTGAGCTACGTGTGTTTTAGCTGAGCTACATGTGTTTTAGCTGATCTCGGTGTGTTTAGCTGAGCTACGTGTGTTTTAGCTGAGCTACGTGTGTTTTGGCTGAGCTACATGTGTTTTAGCTGAGCTACGTGTGTTTTAGCTGAGCTACATGTGTTTTAGCTGATCTCGGTGTGTTTAGCTGAGCTACGTGTGTTTTAGCTGATCTACGTGTGTTTTAGCTGATCTGGGTGTGTTATAGCTGATCTACATGTGTTTTAGCTGAGCTACATGTGTTTTAGCTGAGCTACGTGTGTTTTAGCTGATCTACGTGTGTTTTAGCTGATCTGGGTGTGTTATAGCTGATCTACATGTGTTTTAGCTGAGCTACATGTGTTTTAGCTGATCTACGTGTGTTTTAGCTGATCTGGGTGTGTTATAGCTGATCTACATGTGTTTTAGCTGAGCTACATGTGTTTTAGCTGATCTACGTGTGTTTTAGCTGATCTGGGTGTGTTATAGCTGATCTACATGTGTTTTAG
>NW_013957713.1:1489-2002 GCF_001266775.1 Austrofundulus limnaeus
GACTGTAGACCACCTAACAATGACTGTAGACCACCTAACAATGACTGTAGACCACCTAACAATACAATGACTGTAGACCACCTAACAATGACCAACTGCAGAACACCTAACAATGACCAACTGTAGAACACCTAACAATGACCAACTGTAGAACACCTAACAATGACCAACTGCAGACCACCTTACAATGACCAACTGTAGACCACCTAACAATGACCGACTGTAGACCACCTAACAATGACCAACTGTAGACCACCTAACAATGACTGACTGTAGACCACCTAACAATGACCAACTGCAGACCACCTCACAATGACCGAATGTAGACCACCTAACAATGACTGTAGGCCACCTAAAAATGACAAAATGTAGACCAACCAAATAATGACCAACTGCAGACCACCGAATATGACCAACTGTAGACCACTTAACAATGACTGTAGACCACCTAACAATGACTGACTGTAGACCGCCTAACACTGACTGTAGACCGCCTAACACTGACTGTAGACC
>NW_013957713.1:3002-3252 GCF_001266775.1 Austrofundulus limnaeus
ACTGTAGACCACCTAACAATGACTGTAGGCCACCTAAAAATGACCAAATGTAGACCACCTAATAATGACCAACTGCAGACCACCTAACACTGACTGTAGACCGCCTAACACTGACTGTAGACCGCCTAACACTGACTGTAGACCACCTAACACTGATTGTAGATCACCTAACAATGACCGACTGTAGACCACCTAACACTGACTGTAGACCACCTAACAATGACCAAAGATCACCTAACAATGACCGACT
>NW_013957714.1:0-601 GCF_001266775.1 Austrofundulus limnaeus
TTTTTTTTAATCGGACCACCCAATAAGGATTTAGAGGTCTTTGAAAGCTGAAAATTAGGAAGCAAGCACTCCGTTGACTTCCATTATACCAGGAAAAAATTGCAGAGCTCCATAGACATAGTGTGCGTCACAATTTTGCAAAGATTTTTCAAACCAAAGCAGAAAACAAACTATATAAAACATTAAGATAGATTCGAAATGATAAAGTGGGGCTAAGTATTAAAATGAGTGGGAAAAAAAAATCTCAAAAACCTGAACGGCGCACTGCCGGGGTCGGGCAGCGCATTTATCAAAGTGCCTGCCGAGCATGTATTTCAGGATATTGTGCTTCTCTTCAATCAGAATGAGTGCAAACATATCTGTTTCCATTATAGCATGTTTAAAAAGAGTTGTCTCATGGCACAACTCACCCCGCATATGGCTATATAAGTCACTTTTCCCCCATCAGGCATATTTTATTTGTTGTACACAATTCAACTGGTACAATAACCTTTTACTGTGAAACAACTGTTTGTAAAAAAAAATAAAAGTAAAAATCAGAAAAGAAAAGAATTTTTTCAAGAGTGCTTGGGAAGCGAACATTAACATTTGGAAAGAAAGC
>NW_013957714.1:1601-2324 GCF_001266775.1 Austrofundulus limnaeus
ATGAAGAAGAGTCACAGTTCAAATAATATTGTTTCAATGAACAAAGACCAAGTGTCCCTTTTCTTGAAAAGTTCCCCTTTGATGTCACTTCCTGTTTTACTTTTAGCTGAACCAAGTTCAAAGAAATAATGCCAGTTATGTGACAAAATAGGTAAAAATTGTGTGTTTTATGTCAACTTCCTCACATATAAAGATGTTTCCTTCGACTTTTTATATGAAGAATATACATGTCACAGGCGCTTTAAGCTTTGTTTGTAACATACACTGTCACATCGTGAGCTTAGTGAGTTGAGACCCGTGAATATTGAAGATTTTGCACAGCATACAGCAAGTGCATTATTTATAAATGTACATGAACAAAGCCTGGGTATTGATGGATGTCTGTTGTACAAGAGAATTTTGGAAAATAAAGCTGATTTTCAGTTCACAGGCAGGACAGCAGAGAAAGAGGAGCAAAACTGGACAAATTGGGATCACTTGTGATTATTTAAAAAATCCACTAGATGGCGCCACCAACAAAAGTTTTAAACTGATTTTTTTTTCTCCACTTTGTCTTGCAGGAGTTATCTTACACCCAATTCTGCTCTGATTTTATCAGCAGGGCAGAGTGTTGAAGGGGGGGATAGATCAGCATCAATATTCATGCATCTAATCATTGATTTGATTTGATTTATTGATTTAACAGGAAAAGATTATTAAAAATCAAGCCTGACTCAGCTTAAT
>NW_013957715.1:0-782 GCF_001266775.1 Austrofundulus limnaeus
GCAGCAGGTCTACAGGTCAGCTGCAGGTCTACAGGTCAGCTGCAGGTCTACAGGTCAGCTGCAGGTCTACAGGTCAGCTGCAGGTCTACAGGTCAGCAGCAGGTCTACAGGTCAGCAGCAGGTCTACAGGTCAGCTGCAGGTCTACAGGTCAGCTGCAGGTCTACAGGTCAGCTGCAGGTCTACAGGTCAGCTGCAGGTCTACAGGTCCCTGATGTTGAGCTGGAGCTGCAGGAGGAAACCAATCAGTGCAGATCTCTGTATCTTTCCATCAGACGTGCCGTCAGCAGGGAGGTGTCAGAGGCAAACGAGCCTGTTCCTGAAGCCTGCAGGATGTTGGCTGACATCTTGACAAAGCAGGAATATTCCTGACGTTGATGTGTGTCAGGAAGCTGAGGCATCTTGTTTAGCATTTCTAACAAGTGACTGTTCAATCAGCAGACTCCTCCTCAGGAGCGCCACAGAATCCTGATCAGGTGGAGCCAGAAGTCAGCCTGCCTCCATCCATCAGTCTGTCAGACTGCTTCAGTGCTCTGTTCGGGCCAAGTCTGGCCCAGTTGGACAGTGTCCACAGAGGTCTACGGGCCGCTCCATCATTACAGTCATTAGGAACTTTGATAAAAAATAAAAGCATCAAGAGCTCCAGGCTCTTCTAGTTCTTTAGTGAAAACATAAACTAAAATAAACTGTTGTCCTCTAATCCAGGGATTCTTAACCTGTTTGACCTCAGGGCCCAATTTATTGAACATAAAGTGACACGAGGCCCAGTCAGACATTACTAATG
>NW_013957715.1:1782-2324 GCF_001266775.1 Austrofundulus limnaeus
GAGACCAGGAAAACCATAACAAGACCGAGACCAGGAAAACCATAACAAGACCGAGACCAGGAAAACCATAACAAGACCAAGACCAGGAAAACCATAACAAGACCGAGACCAGGAAAACCATAACAAGACCAAGATCAAGAAAAACATAACAAGACCAAGACCACGAAAATCATAACAAGACCGAGACCAGGAAAACCACAACGAGACCAAGACCAGGAAAACCATAACAAGACCGAGAGCAGGAAAACCATAACAAGACCAAGACCAGGAAAAACATAAGACCAAGACCAGGAAAACCATAACAAGACCGAGACCAGGAAAACCATAACAAGACCAAGACCAGGAAAATCATAACGAGACCGAGACCAGGAAAACCACAACGAGACCAAGACCAGGAAAACCATAACAAGACCGAGACCAGGAAAAACATAACAAGACCAAGACCAGGAAAAACATAACAAGACCAAGACCAACAAAACCATGAAGAGACCGAGACCATTAAAACCATAACAAGACCGAGACCAGGAAAACCACAACGAGAC
>NW_013957716.1:0-858 GCF_001266775.1 Austrofundulus limnaeus
GGATCAGGTCCTGTAAGATCAGGTGCTGTTGGACCAGGTCCTGTTGAATCGGGTCATGTAGGATCAGGTCCTGTAGGATCAGGTCCTGTAAGATCAGGTCCTGTAGGATCAGGTCCTGTAAGATCAGGTCCTGTTGGATCAGGTCCTGTGAGATCAGGTCCTGTAGGATCAGGTCCTGTAAGATCAGGTCCTGTAAGATCAGGTCCTGTTGGATCAGGTCCTGTGAGATCAGGTCCTGTAGAATCAGGTCCTGTAGGATCAGGTCCTGTAAGATCAGGTGCTGTTGGACCAGGTCCTGTTGAATCGGGTCATGTAGGATCAGGTCCTGTAGGATCAGGTCCTGTGAGATCAGGTCCTGTTGAATCAGGTCCTGTTGAATCGGGTCATGTAGGATCAGGTCCTGTAGGATCAGGTCCTGTAAGATCAGGTCCTGTAGGATCAGGTCCTGTTGAATCGGGTCATGTAGGATTAGATCCTGTAGGATCAGGTCCTGTAAGATCAGGTCCTGTTGGATCAGGTCCTGTAAGATCAGGTCCTGTAGGATCAGGTCCTGTAAGATCAGGTGCTGTTGGACCAGGTCCTGTTGAATCGGGTCATGTAGGATCAGGTCCTGTAGGATCAGGTCCTGTGAGATCAGGTCCTGTTGAATCAGGTCCTGTTGGATCAGGTCCTGTAAGATCAGGTCCTGTAGAATCAGGTCCTGTAGGATCAGGTCCTGTAGGATCAGGTCCTGTGAGATCAGGTCCTGTTGGATCAGGTCCTGTAGAATCAGGTCCTGTAGGATCAGGTCCTGTGAGATCAGGTCCTGTTGGATCAGGTCCTGTAGAATCAGGTCCTGTAGGATCAGGTCCTGTGAGA
>NW_013957716.1:1858-2323 GCF_001266775.1 Austrofundulus limnaeus
CTCTATAACCAGCACCACACCCAAAACAACAAGTGTTAACAAAAACCACAACAAGTGTTTACACACCTGCTGCTGCACAATCATTTGTACAGTTACTGTTCATTATCATTACTAATCTGAACAACCGTTTGCTCTGTCATCACCCACTTTACACGTTAAAATAACTCTGCTGTAACGACACATCTTCTGTTTCTTGTCTGCTCTGTGATATTTTACAGTTAACACTCTGTGGAGATTGTTTTGCACTGACAACAATTCTGATTCCTGATGTCAGATTCTGACAGCTGACTACACAAACCATGTCTGTTTTATTCTGGCACAATCTATCGTATCATATTTTTATTGTTAGTAGTCCACTGCCAGATTTAATACTGGTGTAAGATAAAATATATACTGTATATCCACATCCCTAGATGATGATGATGATGATGATGATGATGATGATGATGATGATGATGATGATGA
>NW_013957717.1:0-585 GCF_001266775.1 Austrofundulus limnaeus
GGTTTGGTGAAGCCCGTCGGCAGCTCCTTCATCGGCACCAGCCCCGAGTTCGAGGTCGCTCTCTTCATCGTCTTCCTAACGTCAACCCAGAAGACGACGACCGTGGTGGTGAAGGTGGACGAGTACGTGCTGGAGGTGGTCGTCTGTCGACACGGCCGGTCCATCGGAACGTCCTACCCCAAACAGCAACAACAGGGATTAGTGAGGTTACTGCATTCAGACACGCTAATTATGAAGGAAACTTGGAGAAAATTACTTTTTTCTTCACTAAACATCAATGATTGTCTGCTAGCTTATTGATTGATATAAACATTAGATTTCATCAACCATACTTTGTGTTTATATTAAAGTAAAACATTTGTTTACAAACTGAGTAATTAAACTCAATGGTTTAATTCTTGTTTCTGTAAAGTTCTGAAAGTATCTGTTGTATTTTTACTCATTTGATATATTACTAAAACAATGTAGCTTCCTTGTGTTGATGGAGGTACTGTTAAATAAATAAATGAAAAGCTGACTGTTGTGGTGTACTGTGCCTTTAAGAATGTGAGCGCGCCTCCAAGCGGGAGCGCGCCCTTTGTTTAG
>NW_013957717.1:1375-1999 GCF_001266775.1 Austrofundulus limnaeus
AAATGTTTTAAATGATCAATTTTCTAAATTATCCTGACATCAGTTTGAAAGTTCATTGTCAGGATTTCATCTAAAGATCTTTTTGTTTCTTCTGACTTGTATTTATTTACACACTTTTGCACTTACTGTGTGAAACTGTTAGGGTGTGAGCAGAGTCAAAACCTTTCTGGCTTAAAAATAACCAGGGCAGCAAAAAATAGAGGAAAAAAATCTGATAGGATACAAGAGTTGTAGAGCTCTGTTTCTTTTTATATATGCTTTTTCAAAAACATTTTTCTTACATTTTCACAGCAGGACATGGTTTTCACTTTCCTCAACCACCCACAAGAAAAAGAGTGTCCTCCCTCTTTTAAAGCACCCCACTTTTAAAACATCAGCCTGTACCATGTCTAATGAGGAGGGGTGGAAACATTTACATTTTCTGCATTTACTATATGAGAAGAAACAAACACTTAACTAAATTAAATCTCTAGAGAAAAAACTAACTTTTACATGTTTACATTCAAGTTTAATTTAAAACAACAATCTAAACCTAACCAGACCCCAAAACATCCCCCCTCCTTCTCAATCAGTGTGGATTTTCCCAGTGAGGCTGATTGAAAACACCAGTTCCTGATCAGCATT
>NW_013957718.1:0-560 GCF_001266775.1 Austrofundulus limnaeus
TTTATAATCTATATGTTCGCACTAAGGCACAAACGTGTATGTAAGTTACTGTAAACGATACAGCACAACGTGGAAAATTTCTAACATCCCAGTCCTGAAATATAGTAATATGATTAATTTATTCCACCCTAACCAAACTAGACAACATATATCAAAATATGACAATATCAACCAGGTCAGCTGTTTTTATGGTAATTGGGGCTAGAGGTTCCAGAACATAGCCCACCGCTGGAGACAGTCCTCAGCACTGTCCCATCTCCTTATATGCTTCAAACTGACCTGGTTAATAACATGTCAGCTTACTACAACATGAAAATATCAAAACACAGCTCACTCAAACTTTTACACCATAACTAAACATCTCTGCTTAGTGTGACTTCTCTAAAAATAATCAACAATGAAAAACAATAGAAAGCGAACAACATTTTATCAAAGACATTAAAATCAACACATTAGTCTATGAAGTTCATGTCCAACTACATGAATGTAACTATTTCAGTTTTAACCTTTTATTCAAAAATGTCAGCTAGAACCATCATTATCAGGGCTGTGTTGGAGAT
>NW_013957718.1:3451-3914 GCF_001266775.1 Austrofundulus limnaeus
GTTCTCAATCAAAACTGAACAAAACGGACCGTCAATAAGATACAAAATAGATTACGATGCAGAATATGAATGTTTCACAAGGAGAAGGTTTACAGATAAAAAGAGGTTTCAATTTAGGATATACAACAATTGAAACATAATGTGGATACTTTCATGGTTTCTACAAGCAAATACGACACCAAACTGTGTAACAACACCTGTTTGGTATGAAAACCCAGAACCGTTAAGCCAAGTAGGTGAAAACATAACGATGACAATTCTACTAATTTGTTTTGTTCTAATTTTATCATTGAACAAACTTTTCTATTGCAGGTGGTTATTGAATTTTGTGCTAATGGTCAGAATAAAGATTTCTGTAACAATGTTGCATGATCAGGTGAATGAGTAGATTGAACTGAATGTGAATGTCGACAAAAACAGAATGACATTGCAGAACAGGCAATTATTAGACTGGTTTTAGCCA
>NW_013957718.1:4914-5213 GCF_001266775.1 Austrofundulus limnaeus
ACAGGTTTTCTATCATTTATCATGTTATTATTTTATCATTTTTGCATTTAATAGTTTGTATTGTCATTTATTATTTTGCCATTTATGTTTACCATTTATGTCTTGTCCTTTATGCTAAGGCTAGGGGTGCTAAAAGTGTTATCTATCATGTATTCATTAAGCGACCCAAAGGTTGGACATTGCCTAAGTCTAAGACAGCAGGTAGCGAGGTAAGAATTAGCTGCAAGGCCGCAAAAGGTCTCTAGCCATGGGTGGGTGCTGCCACTCCTGGCCCATAGGCGGGAGCCCCCTTGTGAGGG
>NW_013957719.1:0-685 GCF_001266775.1 Austrofundulus limnaeus
AGGCTGTGTGTGTCAGGAGGGTGAGTGACTCTCAAAGACGATATTCAGACTTCGAGACGGTTCAGAGTTCTTTACTTTTTTGTGTGTGTGTTGAGAGGAAGCAAGATAAGAGGCGCCGCTAAAAGCTTCCTTGTGCTCGCTCACTGTGTTGCTTGTTTATTAAACAGGGTCACTTTTCTTTTTTTTGTGCGCCTGGGTGTCAGATTTGCGTGTGTCAATGAAACGGAGTGGAGGGAGAGGCCGAGTGATGGAGAGGAGAACGGTCGAAGTCACTTCAATATGGGCAGGAAGGAGACGGAGGAAGGAGGGATAACAAGAGCAGAGGAGGAAAACAGATGAGTGTTTGAGAGGAGGAGGAATGTGTGATCAGCAGTCACTGACCCATTCCTTTTACTAAACAGCTACTTTAAAACAAAGAGTTTGATTTGTTTTCTTTAGGCACACTGACCATTGGAAAAGCACCGGCGCAGTCCGCAAAATGACCCAACGTTTATCAAAAACCCACAAATAAAGGCCTCTGTTCACACACAAACACTTTTCTAAAAAAACTGAACATTTTAAAACACATTGTTTGCAGAAATGCATAAAAACAATCAAAACTATTACTGTAAACACACGGTTTTGCCAGAAGCTGAAAAAATGCCCTCGATGTGGGTCATCTTTTGTTTTTACACTGCAAAAAATG
>NW_013957720.1:0-588 GCF_001266775.1 Austrofundulus limnaeus
GGACTATTTCTCTGTTAGCACGTTTAGCAGCAGCTGACAGTTTTTTTAACAGTTTTGTTGACATTACTGTTATGTCAGAGCCTGAGTCCAAGAGAGCCTGCACTTTGACCTCATTCTCTAGGACGAAGGTCGCATGAAACTTTTTAGCAAACCCTTTTCCAGTGAGATCACAAAGAAAACTCAAGTCTTCTGGTTTTGGGTTTACCCGAACTTTTTTGTTATGAGGGTTAGTTTCCACATTTTCATGGTTTGTGTGAACCATTAAAACAGTGTTATGCAGATCTGAACTCACCCCCCTTTTTAACACGGAGGAGGAGTCATCAGAAGGTGTTTCACTTGGCAAGTCAGTCTTTTTCAAGTCTGTTTGTACCAAGTCGATCACGCTTACATCAGGTTTGTCTTCATGATCGTTTTTCTTTGCCATTTTCTCTAACAAATGACGCAATTTCTCCATTTCCTCTGAGGTTAGATCAGAGGAACTATTTTCTTTCTTCTTTGGCTTTAACTGATTCTTACCTTTTCCATGTTTCTTGGATGGGGGAGGAGATGGAGACGAGTCATCACCTCTATAATGTGGAGGATAGTCTC
>NW_013957720.1:1588-2321 GCF_001266775.1 Austrofundulus limnaeus
CCTCGGTGCCCCCTGGTGGGCTTGCGAGGGTCTCTACCACGACGTGGCGAATCAGAGTCATCCCCCCCTCCACCAGAGGGAGGAGGTGAAGGGTCATCAGGCCCGGATGGAGCTGATCCACTGCGGCGATCAGTGTCTGTACCAGAACACTCTCCGCTCTCCACTTCTCCTTCAATTTGGAAGGTGATATGTGATTCACGCCTTCGTGAAGGCGTGCTTGTAGCTCCGCCTCCATGCAGTGATTCATCCGAATCCTGACCTTCATGACCTTGCTCTTTGTGAAGATGTGTGCAACAGGCGTAATAACTTTGAAGCTTATCAAACTGCTCAGTTATATAACACAACTCTGAAGTTTTATTTTCAAGTTTTTTCCTCACTTCCTTGTGGGCAGCTTTCTCTAAAGCTAAATTTTCTTCAGTTCTTTGTAGTCTCTGGTGTGTGACATCACATACTGTTTTCAGTCTTTTTGCGTTTGCTTTAGCATCTTCGTGGTTTACTGTGGCTATCACCAAATCTCCTTTAAGAGATTTATTTTCCTGAACCAAAGCATCATTATTAACTTTCTCAAGTTCACTTCGAAGAAGTTTAATCTCCTGATCCCTTGTTTGGACATTCTCATTCATTTTGGATTCCAAAACTTTTTTTTCTTCCTCTGCGGTATTCAGTTGCTGTTTAAGAAGTTTATTTTCTTGTTTTAATTGCTCAATTTCTCCTGACTGAAGTTGTTTTTGGT
>NW_013957721.1:0-399 GCF_001266775.1 Austrofundulus limnaeus
CCGCATATACAGATGTACATATTGGGCTCTGCACTGTAAAAAATGTCCGTGAATTTTACAGTAAATGTCTGTAAAATGGCGACAGAAATATTTTGTAAAGTAAAATACAGAAAGGTAATGTTTAAGTGACAGTGATATGTTGTAAAATCTGAAACAAAGTATTACTGTTATTTTTACATCAACAATATGTTAAAATGACAACATTTTGTCTTCATAATTACAAATTGCTGTATTTAAAGCAAAGATAAATTGTAATTCTGAAAACAAAACGAGACAGTTACGTTTACAGCAAAATAGTGTTAAATTGACCTTTTTTCTCAGGTATTTTTACATACAAAATTTTAGCAATTCAAATTTGTCCAAATTGATTTACACATAATAATTTGAACAAGATTTATG
>NW_013957721.1:1399-2321 GCF_001266775.1 Austrofundulus limnaeus
AAGCTTAGGTTGTGACACTTTCAGGCTGTAAATTAAACTTTTGTAACAAACAGGATACAGGGATAAAGTGAAATTCTGTATATATGGTTTAAGTTATTTACTCTGCTCCCAGGTATCAACCTCCAGTCCCTGATTTTTTTGGATTTAAATATTTATTTCGTAATTAACAACCTTCATCGGCGTTGGTTTGAGCTGGACTGTTGGCTGTGACTGGTCATCTTGAACCAGAAATCCCCTGTCTTCCTATTGGTCAGTTTAATTGTCGCGGTAGCAGCCAGATTTTGACGAAGCTTTGGCAAATGACTCTGGCTAAATGCGCGCGTGGTCTGCTCCAGAGAAAATCGTTGTGGAGACTTACTTTTCTGGTAAGCTAACATTTTATCTTTTTCAGACCTGAAAAGCATAGCAGTTTATCTGAAAGTACTAACTTCTGTTTGAATGAGGTTTTGAGTCATAACGCTATCTGGGGAAGTTAGACCGGTTGGCACCGGACCAGGACACTGTGTGGGCGCCAATTTCAAACCGTGAAAGAGCTGTTATCCCATGTAAAGGAGCATTTTGTGGATGGACAACCTGTGGCATGTCCAGTAACCGGTTGTAAAAATATTTTCACAGTAAAGTCTTCTTTTACAGCTCATATGTCCCGGAAACATAGAGCATGTTCAGTAGACAGCATAGCTTACATGTACAAAGAAAAAACTTCTCAGCCCTCTGTTTTAACTTCATGTGAAGCTAGTTATCATGGTTCAGATGATGCAGGAGCAGAGGAAAGTACTGAACTTCCTCCAGATTTCAGTGAAACTTTCCTTAGGAACCTGTGTCTTTTCAATCTAAAACTGCAAGGCCAGCTCCTGCTTCCTGCTTCGTCCATACAGACAATCGAAGAAATGCAAAATGTGCAAGAACTGGGGCAGGATGAAAT
>NW_013957722.1:0-833 GCF_001266775.1 Austrofundulus limnaeus
GTATAATTATTTCAAAGTGATTCTGAGTCAACAGGTCACATGACTTGGAAGCTATTGAAGAAAAACCTAAATTTTGACAAAAAAAAATCCTAAAAATGGAAAAAGGCTTAAATTTGAAAACAAATGTCTGTGCCTCATCTCTACAGACTAGTATAATTATTTCAAAGTGATTCTTAGTCAACAGGTCACATGACCTGAAAGCTATTGAAGAAAAACACTAAATTTTGAAAAAAGAAATTCCTAAAAAATGGAAAAAAGCTTAAATTTGAAAATAAATGTCTGTGCCTTATCTATAAAGACTAGTAGAATTATTTCAAAGTGATTCTGAGTCAACAGGTCACATGATTTGGAAGCTATTGAAGAAAAATCATAAATTTTAAACAAAATAAATCTTTAAAAATAGTAAAATCAATAAAATTAAAATAAAAATGGGTGTGCCTTGTGTGTTTCATCAAGCTGAAAATTTTGACATGTGTTTCATGTGTCTGAGTCACATGACCTGGAAACTATTGAAGAAAAAACATCAGTTTACATTTATAAAATACTCAAAAATCGTAAAAGCAATAAAATCAAAAACTAAAGAGTGTGCCTTTTGTGTCTCATGTAGCTGAACAGTTTGACATGTGTTTCATGTGTCTGAGTCACATGACGTGGAAGCTATTGAAGAAAAATCATAAATTTATAAATTACTCAAAAATAGTAAAAGCAATAAAAACAAAAACTAAAGGGTGTGCCTTTTGTGTCTCATCTAGCTGAACAGTTTGACATGTGTTTCATGTGTCTGAGTCACATGACCTGGAAGCTATTGAAGAAAAATCATAAATTTTATCCTT
>NW_013957722.1:1833-2187 GCF_001266775.1 Austrofundulus limnaeus
CTGAACAGTTTGACATGTGTTTCATGTGTCTGTGTCACATGACGTGGAAGCTATTAAAGAAAAATCATCAATTTTACATTTATAAATTACTCAAAAATAGTAAAAGCAATAAAAACAAAAACTAAAGAGTGTGCCTTTTGTGTCACATCTAGCTGAACAGTTTGACATGTGTTTCATGTATCTGAGTCACATGACGTGGAAGCTATTGAAGAAAAATCATAAATTTTACATTTATAAATTACTCAAAAATATTAAAAGCAATAAAAACAAAAAATAAAGGGTGTGCCTTTTGTGTCTCATGTAGCTGAACTGTTTGACATGTGTTTCATGTGTCTATGTCACATGACCTGGAAG
>NW_013957723.1:0-883 GCF_001266775.1 Austrofundulus limnaeus
GCGCACTAAGCAGCTCGCGCTCCGCGCGCCTCGCTGCATTTGTAATCACAGAACCGCTGTGAATACCTGCTTTTTAGAGTTGCTAGAACTTAATCAAAGCAGATCGCCTCTGAGCTTTAAAGTCGCTGCTCTAAAGCGACCTGTTTTAAAGGCAGAACTGAAGCCTCGTTGAATTTCTGTTGTGCCCAGCCATGCGCTGTGATTTTTGTACAGCCGCCGTGCTGTGAGTTGTGTTCAGCTGTTGAGCTGAATCGCTGTTCGCTGTTTGCATGAAAAGCTGTTAGCTGTTTGCAAACTTTTAAAGCTGCGTTGTTATTTTTGTTATAAAGCTGTGTCATTTTGCATGCATGAAATTGCCTCCCCGCTGCTCATTCTGAAACAAGCCTTGCTCACTGAGCAGCGCCTGATTTTTTTTTAAAAAGCCACAGCAAACAGCTTTGTTTTGACTACAAAAGGCCGCCATCTTGACCCGACAGACCCTTGATAAGAACTACAGTTCCCAAAGACAACTTCGTGACGTCATCACGCAGACGTAGCCTTCGAGAGGCACCTCCATCTGGTGGTCGAACGTAAGAAGGCAGCAGCAGCAACTTATTTGAAACTGAGTCAAAACCACATTGCATGTATGGGGTCAAAACTCTGTCAAAATATTAAATTAGCAAATCTTGTTTAAATACGAATTTAAACAAAATTAAGAGCTTCTTTAATACAATTAAGGTCTTTGAACAGTAAGGAAGTTATTTTAGTGTGTTTTTAAATACATTTAAATAACTTAACAAAAAAAAATATATTTTTGAAAAAAAAATTTTTTTTCAGATTTTTTTTTTTTCTTCTCTTTTTAGCTTAGACACTGGCTTAACAAGCAACATACATAGTTGAACAC
>NW_013957723.1:1883-2320 GCF_001266775.1 Austrofundulus limnaeus
GAGATTTTGAACCAAGAAAAAGCTCAACTACAGGTTGAACTAAATCAGACAAAAACAGAGCTAATAACTGCAAAACTCGCTGCAACTAACATCAGTGAAACCCACGATGCACAGCTACAGACAGAGAAAGATCAGAACACACAACTTTGCGCTGAAATATCTCGGAAACAACAAGAGTTGCAAACAGTAACCTCAGAAATGGCTAAGCTAAAAACTGAACTAGCTTCTTTGAAACGCAATGCAACAAAAACAACTGATGAATATCAGCAACTTCAAACGAAATACCAGCGTGCACAAACAGAGCTAGATCAACAAAAGGAAGAACTGACAGATCTCAAAGTAGCCTTTAGAGACCTTCAAATAGATAAGCAAAACGTTTCAGACAGGAACGCTAACCTCTATAAACAGCTTGACAAAGCTGATAGAAACACCCAGAC
>NW_013957724.1:0-917 GCF_001266775.1 Austrofundulus limnaeus
GGGCATAAGAGGCTGACGGACTTCAGTATCCATTCATACCTTATCTTTTATTTGGGTGAGTTTCTGAGGTATTTTGGCCGCTACCACTCCCTGTACCTGTCGTTACCTGGTAACAGGCAAGCGGGGTGAGCTCCCTGCTCCCTGCCCCTCGCAACACTGGAAAAAAAAGAAGAAAAAAGCCACCACCCTTGCGGCAAAAAAAGACTGCTAAAACAGTCGCGTCCTCCAAAAATATGAAGCTAATGGTAAAGTTTTGGTCAGAACAATAGCCCAGCGGTTCTTTATTTATCTGCAGAAGAACTTTTCTTTAAGTTTTGTCTGCACACATGGACTGGATGCTGCAAAAATTGGTTCCTCTTTGACGACATCCCAGAGGAGCAGGAGCTGAGAGACACACTGCAAACTCCTCAACACTCAGAAGTTAGGAGGGAGTTTGGGTGGGATTTTATCCAAAAATTTTGTTGTGTGTGCACTGCAGAGTCAAGTATTCCTTTAGAAAAAATGAAAAAGCTTTGTCCTCTTTTAGAAAATTTTTAAGCGTGACAGAAAATAAATGGCATTAATCGTATTGTAAGAAAATACGTGTTTTAATATGGTACTGAAGAAATTTATAGTTAGTATGTATGGCAATACCTTTATAATGTAAATACAACACAGAGTTAGGGTTTTCTACTTTATAATACCTTTATAATACCTTTATAATGTAAACTAGTTAATTATTTCCTGTGAGTTCTGAGATTTTTGTTTTAAGCAGGTACTTCAAAGCTGAGAAGGACTGTCCGTAGGGAAAAGCTACGATGATGAAGCAGGAGAAAAAATCTGCATTAAGTGTCTAACGTGGAATAAGGTAAAAGGAACAGGTTCATCTGATGAGACATTCACACAAAACAGGTGACTGTGGACAAATTAATATTAAT
>NW_013957724.1:1917-2320 GCF_001266775.1 Austrofundulus limnaeus
ATAATTTGGTTTGGATTTAATACTTTCAAAATCAAACTGAATTAGAGCCGGATTTTACCAAATATATGCTAAATAACAATCTGATTATCTGACAGTTGAAGCAGAAAAACTGTTAACTATAGTAGCCAGTAATTATGGGTATAAAAATGTTAGAATTGTGGATACATTTTACGGATTAGTTAACTTTATAATGAATTGAACGTTCACATAAAAGACAATTTAATTATTCTACTAAACTAGTGTAGCTAAGAATTGCAGTATTTCTCATACAAACAGTTTGAGGACAAAAACAAATGTATGAACATTCTGTTACTACAACATCTCACTAATAATTCTGAAAATAAATTTGGTTTTTTAAAGGGGGCCTTGAAATGCCAGTATAGAATCAAGGAATGTTAAAAAG
>NW_013957725.1:0-620 GCF_001266775.1 Austrofundulus limnaeus
AGACCAGAGCCTGCAGAGCAGAGACCAGAACCTGCAGAGGAGAGACCGGAGCCTGCAGAGAGACCAGAGCCTGCAGAGGAGAGACCAGAGCTTGCAGAAGACAGAGCAGAGCCTGTAGAGTGACCAGAGCGAAAACCAGACAGATGTTCTCTGCAAGCAGGAAAACATGAAGGACACAAGTCAGGGGCTGAAACTGGATAAAGAGAGGTTTTAATAAAGCTAAAGACAGGACTTTAATGATCTGCAGCAGGAATAAGATTTGGACATTTAAATTAGCCTACATCAAAATTTCCAATGTTTTTGTACAAAGACACCCAAGTTGTGTAAACGTGCAGACTGCTGCACATTTACACAACATTGCACATTGACTGCTGGTTGGGGTGTCTGATGTGGAGGACACTGCCCCCGTGTGGCCTGAGAGTGACTAACAAGTACAGTTTCATGACGGCTTCAGAGTCCTCAGATGCTCCGTGATACATCAGCTCGGTATTTGAAGCATTAGGATCATCTCTGATAATTTGACAGGTGTAGGTGTTTATAGGTGTATATGTGTATATATATATATAGAGACCAGAGCCTGCAGAGGGGAGACCAGAGCCTGCAGAGGAGAGACCAGAGCT
>NW_013957725.1:1620-2320 GCF_001266775.1 Austrofundulus limnaeus
AGATTTAGTATAAAGGTTTAATTTTTATCTAAAACCCACCAGAAACATGAAGCTGTTTTTATTCGACACTGAAAGCCCAGCAGTCAGAATATCTTGACTTTTATTCTTCAAATCACTGGTTTGTTCTGTATTTTAGTTTTGCTTTGATAAAGTTTTAGTTTGCCACTGAAATAATTTTTACTGTCATTAATCTTAGAGTACTTGTGTCATCTATGGTTGTTTTAAATGAGCTAAAGAAACTAACTATTTTTTTGTGTTTGTTCATGAAAAGGCTCCCAGACCAGCTCCGATGGAACCGAAGGACAGGATCAGTGCTGCAGTAACAGCTTCCGTCAGTATGCTCCTGGACAATCTGCGTTCCACCACACCTTCACCTACACCCTCCAGGTCTGCTCCAGACCCAGTGCTTCGTTTCTTTTTGAGGCCATGCAGGGTGTATCGTCGGAAAGTGTACCCTCCTACACCTCCGTTTACACCAGAGCAGAGTCCCTCTCAGAGTCTCAGCGAGATCGAGCTTCTGGAGCATCTGTTCATGGAGGACAACCAGCCGCTGGGAGAGAGTCTGAGTTTCTCAGACAGCTTCATCAGTTCCACTGACACTCACACTCCTCAGGAACTGAGAGACATCACACCTGATGAGGAGCCCCTCTCTGAACCAGCTCCACCTCCAACACCAGCTCCACCGCCCAGGAGGAGGTCC
>NW_013957726.1:0-627 GCF_001266775.1 Austrofundulus limnaeus
TGCACCTCTGAGCTTTGTATTAGAGCCAGGTGTGTACCTCTAAGGTTTCTATTAGAGCCAGGTGTGCACCTCTGAGCTTTGTATTAGAGCCAGGTGTGTACCTCTAAGGTTTCTATTAGAGCCAGGTGTGCACCTCTGAGCTTTGTATTAGAGCCAGGTGTGTACCTCTAAGGTTTCTATTAGAGCCAGGTGTGCACCTCTGAGCTTTGTATTAGAGCCAGGTGTGTACCTCTGAGGTTTGTATTAGAGCCAGGTGTGTACCACTGAGGTTAATATTAGTCAGGAGTGTACCTCTGAGGTTAGTATTAGAGTCAGGTATGTACCTCTGAGGTTAGTATGAGTCAGGTATGTACCTCGGAGGTTAATATTAGAGTCAAGTATGTACCTCTGATGCTAGTATTAGAGTCAGGTGTGTACCTCTGAGGTTAGTATCAGAGTCAGGTTTGTACCTTTGAGGTTAGTATTAGAGTCAGGTGTGTACCTCTGAGGTTAGTATTATAGTCAGGTGTGTACCTCTGAGGTTAGTATTAGAGTCAGGTGTGTACCTCTGAGGTTAGTATTAGAGTCAGGTGTGTACCTCTGAGGTTAGTATTAGAGTCAGATATGTACCTCTGAGGTTAGTATTAG
>NW_013957726.1:1627-2151 GCF_001266775.1 Austrofundulus limnaeus
TATTAGAGTCAGGTATGTACCTCTGAGGTTTCTATTAGAGTCAGGTATGTACCTCTGAGGTTAGTATTACAGTCAGGTTTGTACCTCTGATGTTAGTATTAAGAGTCAGGTATGTACCTCTGAGGTTAGTATTAGAGTCAGGTATGTACCTCTGAGGTTAGTATTAGAGTCAGGTATGTGCCTCTAAGGTTTCTATTAGAGTCAGGTATGTACCTCGGAGGTTAGTATTAAAGTCAGGTTTGTTCCTCTGATGTTATTATTAAGAGTCAGGTATGTACCTCTAAGGTTTCTAGTAGAGTCAAGTATGTACCTCTGATGCTAGTATTAGAGTCAGGTGTGTACCTCTGAGATTAGTATCAGAGTCAGGTTTGTACCTTTGAGGTTAGTATTAGAGTCAGGTGTGTACCTCTGAGGTTAGTATTAGAGTCAGGTGTGTACCTCTGAGGTTAGTATTAGAGTCAGGTTTGTACCTCTGAGGTTAGTATTAGAGTCAGGTTTGTACCTCTGAGGTTAGTATTAGAGTC
>NW_013957727.1:0-852 GCF_001266775.1 Austrofundulus limnaeus
AGGAAACCTACAGAGGACAAAAACACACATACACACACACACGCAACACGCACGCCTTTATTAGGTGGAAACGACATGTTTGATTGGTGAGAGGAGGAAGATTTGCTCTTAGATCAGGGTTGTTCCAAAAAATGATGCTTTGGTCGGCATTTTAGAACACAAACAAGAGAACATGGGTGTTAAAAATAGAGGAAAAACTCACACGTTGCTGACTAAAAGACCACACAGCAAAGGCGATGGGAGCAAACCGAAAACTGTGGTATTGTATTGACCCGAGGATATAAACACACACACGCAATGTGGAGAGGGAGCAGCCTAATTAAACCCTGACACATTTAGAATAGTCGGGGTCAGGAGGTTCTCCGACCGTTGTAATGTTGCTCTAATATATTCCTCGCTCCCAAACTTGAGACATCAGCTCCAGTATGTTATTTTTCTCCTGCACCTCCCACTCGTCATTACAAATTGCACCCTGCACTTTGCAGTGATGCATCCAAGAACGGACAATCCCCATACCTCCGCTGAGCAGTTTAAGAACGGAGAGGAAATCAATTCCAGCTGAGATTTTCCTCATTTTTCTGGATCACTTTGCTCCACTGTTCTCTTTGCATCACCTCTTTATCCTGGATGGATGCAGCTGGATGTCGGATATGTGAGAATATAAACCCAGAATAGGTGTGCACACGCCAGTTATAACATCCCCAAGGTCTACGACTGCATACTTATATTGTTCCAGCAATAAAAAAAGATGATGCATAATGAAGCGGGATTAGAAGACAAGCATGACAGCTATATCAAAAGCTCCACACACACACACACACACACACACACACACACACACACACACACACA
>NW_013957727.1:1852-2319 GCF_001266775.1 Austrofundulus limnaeus
GGAGGGGGGGGGGTGATAAATATGCCTAAAAGAATTGATTGGAGCGGCCTAATTAACGCCTCTGAGCCAAAGCGCCAAAGCCCATCGAAGATGCGCACCTCCTTCCCATAACGCCGCACATTTCTCACGCGTCAAATGTGCGTCCGTAAGCGTTCTCCCATTCCTTCTCAGAGGCACCGAGGCGGTGAAACGATGGGTAGTAACCTTTTCTCCATATCAGCCGGCGTTTTCCCCCAAAAGCGTGAGCAGATCCGCCCTGCCCGGCGCGCCATGCACTCACTCACATGGACGAAGCCCCCCAGCGTGAAAATGATTGACAGCTCACAGCGTAAGGGAAGGGGTGGTGCCCGCGAGCGCGACGGATGTCATAGCAGGCTCGAGGATGTGCAGGGAGGGTAAAATATTATTCATAATAATCATAAAAGCAGCATTAAAAAAATGATCCGAGAGATATTCCTTAGTGATGC
>NW_013957728.1:0-322 GCF_001266775.1 Austrofundulus limnaeus
TTTGGATCAGATAACACAGTGTGTTTACTGGGCTACACTAATGAAGTTGAAGTACTTAGTGAGGCGGTTAGCGAGTTCATTCTGGACCAGTCAAACATAGAGGAAAGAGTCATTCTCCCTTTTCCAGAGTTAGTTCAACTCTTTCCAGAGTTATTGCTGTCACATAATTTTGACTTAGCAGGAGTTTCCTTCAGGCCTCTAACAGATTCCTCTAGGCCCACTGTGGTGCTTGAAGGTCCAGCCAGCAAAGTGACGGAGGTCAGGAATAGACTGGGTCCGTTTCTCGACTCCATTGTTCAAGACAAACTTACTATTGACATGG
>NW_013957728.1:1155-1587 GCF_001266775.1 Austrofundulus limnaeus
GAAGTGAAGGCTACTCAGCCAGGTGATGGTACATTGTTGTTAGAAGGCTCTGTGGAAGGTATCTTAAAGGCTAGTGAACTGATCACTGAAAAGGAAAATTTGTTGTTTGAGAGGACTGTTTCCAACAAGACCCCACATTTTTTGGCCTTCTTAAAACAAGTTTATGGTAGTCCAGGCATGCTTTGTGACATTTTAGGAGTTGGGGACAAAGTGGAAGTAGAATTGCGAGACACAGAGCTACACTTCTTCTCCCTCAGTGCCAACAAACTAGATGAGGTAGAAAAAAAAATGGAAGAAAAATTTAAGGAGGTCATATATGATATTGCTAACTTTTCTGTTGTGCCGCCTGAGCTTCGAGAAAAACTTAGGTCCAAGACAAATGAGATGAACCAAAAGGAGTGCAGGGCAAAGGTTGTGTTTGGATCAGATAAC
>NW_013957728.1:2587-3152 GCF_001266775.1 Austrofundulus limnaeus
GAATCTAGCAAGGTAAGGAAATGCTGCATTTGCTTGTTTAGAAAATACAGGTTTTAAATCTATCGTCTCAGAGTACATGCAGTTTATGTCATAGAATCACGTGATCCATGTTGGTACATGTTATACAATAAGTTTCTTATTTGTAGCTCATTTTGATGTGTGATTTCTGATAAAACTATGAAATCTAGTCCTTTGAAATTAGAAAAATACATTTTCATTGTTTTTATTTCTTACAACCACAGCTTCACAAACACTGTCACTTTTCTTTGTGCATGGTGTTTTAAAATTTCACTTCACAAGCTTAAGTGTGTCTCTGAAATTGAGCCATGTCGGGGAGGAGTTTCATGTACATTCATTTTCATGTTCATTGGGGTATATGGCAGAAATTAGTGCAAAAACACTTGTTTGCACAATTTGATAATCTGAATATTTCTGTTTTTACATACTTTTATAATTTGGTCCATACATGAACCTTTCTTATAAAAACTGCACAATTTTTCATACATGAAGCCCCTGGTTTCTTACAGCATGCACTCTTTCATCACATGGCCAATGTGTTTCTTTG
>NW_013957729.1:0-748 GCF_001266775.1 Austrofundulus limnaeus
CAGACTGACAGTAAACTGGGACAGACTGACAGTAAACTGGGACAGACAGACAGTAAACTGGGACAGACAGACAGTAAACTGGGACAGACTGACAGTAAACTGGGACAGACTGACAGTAAACTGGGACAGACAGACAGTAAACTGGGACAGACAGACAGTAAACTGGGACAGACTGACAGTAAACTGGGACAGACTGACAGTAAACTGGGACAGACTGACAGTAAACTAGGACAGACTGACAGTAAACTGGGACAGACAGTAAACTGGGACAGACTGACAGTAAACTGGGACAGACAGACAGTAAACTGGGACAGACTGACAGTAAACTGGGACAGACTGACAGTAAACTGGGACAGACGGACAGTAAACTGGGACAGACTGACAGTAAACTGGGACAGACTGACAGTAAACTGGGAAAGACAGACAGTAAACTGGGACAGACAGACAGTAAACTGGGACAGACTGACAGTAAACTGGGACAGACTGACAGTAAACTGGGACAGACTGACAATAAACTGGGACAGACAGACAGTAAACTGGGACAGACTGACAATAAACTGGGACAGACTGACAGTAAACTGGGACAGACTGACAGTAAACTGGGACAGACTGACTGACAGTAAACTGGGACAGACAGACAGTAAACTGGGACAGACTGACAGTAAACTGGGACAGACTGACAGTAAACTGGGACAGACAGTAAACTGGGACAGACTGACAGTAAACTGGGACAGACAGACAGTAAACT
>NW_013957729.1:1717-2070 GCF_001266775.1 Austrofundulus limnaeus
GACTGACAGTAAACTGGGACAGACAGACAGTAAACTGGGACAGACTGACAGTAAACTGGGACAGACTGACGGTAAACTGGGACAGACTGGTGGTAAACTGGGACAGACTGGTGGTAAACTGGGACAGACTGACAGTAAACTGGGACAGACTGACAGTAAACTGTGACAGACTGACAGTAAACTGGGACAGACTGACAGTAAACTGGGACAGACTGACAGTAAACTGGGACAGACTGATGGTAAACTGGGACAGACTGACAGTAAACTGGGACAGACTGACAGTAAACTGGGACAGACTGACAGTAAACTGGGACAGACAGACAGTAAACTGGGACAGACTGACAGTAAACTGG
>NW_013957729.1:3070-3287 GCF_001266775.1 Austrofundulus limnaeus
GTAAACTGGGACAGACTGACAGTAAACTGGGACAGACTGACAGTAAACTGGGACAGACAGACAGTAAACTGGGACAGACTGACGGTAAACTGGGACAGACTGACAGTAAACTGGGACAGACAGACAGTAAACTGGGACAGACTGACGGTAAACTGGGACAGACTGACAGTAAACTGGGACAGACAGACAGTAAACTGGGACAGACTGACGGTAAACT
>NW_013957730.1:0-1318 GCF_001266775.1 Austrofundulus limnaeus
AGATAATTAGTTATTTGCAGTACTGCATTTTAATTTTAGAAAGCACAAGTCCGCTTATGAATTATAAAGATTAGTAAGACCACTAAAGCGCAAATGAAATATTTAGGTCTGCAGTTAGCTGCGCTTTAGCAGACTGGTGCCCACCACTGGGTTTGGTTTATGTAAATGAGGTGGTAGTTCCTGCCCATGCTGTAGTGTCGCATTTCACAAAAAACTCAACCACAGTGACTTCCATCCTTCTTACTTAGAAAACAAAACTTACGAACATTCAAAAGCGAGAAAACATCATTGTTTAATGTTTAAATGAATTGTAAACCACTTCATGTGGAACAATTGGAGTTTTTGTTATTTTTTTATTACCGTTTCCTGACACATCTCCAGCACATCAGGTTGACCACAATCACTGTGAAGATGGTAACTGTGAACACAATCACGATGACCAAGCCGACTAAAGGGGACAGAAAGGAAAAAACAAAAACAGTTACTTCTTGGTTAGTTTAAGTCGAAATTAAATAATGAGGTTTAAACTAATTTCCTTACACTACAAAAACTGTCCATGTAACCANATTTATTGCAGTGTAGAGGTTTAATGTAAAGAAAAGGTTTGCAGCAAGCGATGAACCTGCAGGAGAAGCAGGCTGGGAGAAGATCTGTCTCCCTCGTGGTCCTTCTCCTGCAGAGTTGGATGCAGTCAGCTGTAGAATCAGAACTCCATCTGGACACTTCAGCAGTTTCTCTCTTGGACTGGATCCAGACACAGTAACTGCAGGTAAATAAAGGAGAGGGATGGTTTATTTTTGCTAATGTAGCACAATTAGTGATTCTTTTCAATGTTGAACTTTCAGTTTTGCAGTTAGGTAAGGAAAAAGGCTACTGTATGTTAGTTTTAGCAAAAGTGCACAAGTCACTTCCCTTGTGCTGTTTAAGATTAAGATTCATACTGAAACTGGACTCCTCTGTTGTAATGAGCCACAAATAAAACTGATCTACAGACCATGAAGAAACATCCACTTAACACAAAACTGAAAACACTTTATCTAAATTAAAGTCTAAAAGTCTGTTTTAAAATGATTTTTTAGAATTACAAAAACTCATTTCGAATTTACTCACCCACAAATTTATTCATAAGTCATATTTTGATGCATAATTTTTGCTCACCACTAGAAAAGATGAATGATAATATAATTGCTTGTGTCTGTGTTTACAGGTCTGTTTTAATATTTACAGCAATGAACTGGATTTTGATTAAACTCTTAAAGGGAACTCCACATCTAATCACCGATTCTGTTCATTACTTTCATGGACAGAATTTCTAGGA
>NW_013957731.1:0-1047 GCF_001266775.1 Austrofundulus limnaeus
CGTTACAGGAAGAAACAAACTAATGTTACAGGAAGAAACAAACTAACCTTACATGAAGAAACAAACTAACATTACATGAAGATACAAATTTAACATTACATGAAGAAACTAGCTATCATTACATGAAGAAACAAACTAACATTACATGAAGAAACAAGCTAATGTTACAGGAAGAAACAAACTAACATTACATGAAGAAACAAGCTAACATTACATAAAGAAACAAACTAACATTACATGAAGAAACAAACTAACATTACAGGAAGAAACAAACTAACATTACATGAAGTAACAAGCTAACGTTACAGGAAGAAACAAACTAACCTTACATGAAGAAACAAGCTAACGTTACAGGAAGAAACAAGCTAACATTACATGAAGAAACAAGCTAACGTTACAGGAAGAAACAAACTAACCTTACATGAAGAAACAAGCTAACGTTACAGGAAGAAACAAGCTAACATTACATGAAGAAACAAACTAATGTTACAGGAAGAAACTAACCTTACATGAAGAAAAAAACTAACGTTACAGGAAGAAACAAACTAACCTTACAGGAAGAAACAAGCTAACGTTACAGGAAGAAACAAGCTAACATTACATGAAGAAACAAACTAACGTTACAGGAAGAAACAAGTTAACGTTACAGGAAGAAACAAACTGACGTTACAGGAAGAAACAAACTGACGTTACAGGAAGAAACAAACTAACCTTACATGAAGAAACAAGCTAACCTTACAGGAAGAAACAAGCTAACATTACATGAAGAAACAAACTTATGTTACAGGAAGAAACAAACTAACCTTACATGAAGAAACAAGCTAACATTACAGGAAGAAACAAACTAACCTTACATGAAGAAACAAACTAATGTTACAGGAAGAAACAAACTAACCTTACATGAAGAAACAAGCTAACCTTACAGGAAGAAACAAATTAACGTTACAGGAAGAAACAAACTAATGTTACAGGAAGAAACAAACTAACCTTACATGAAGAAACAAACTAACCTTACAGGAAGAAACAAGCTAACATTACATGAAGAAA
>NW_013957731.1:2047-2317 GCF_001266775.1 Austrofundulus limnaeus
ACATGAAGAAACAAACTAATGTTACAGGAAGAAACAAGCTAACATTACATGAAGAAACAAGCTAACCTAACATGAAGAAACAAGCTAACCTTACAGGAAGAAACAAGCAAACATTACATGAAGAAACAAACTTATGTTACAGGAAGAAACAAGCTAACATTACATGAAGAAACAAGATAACCTTACAGGAAGAAACAAGCTAACCTTACAGGAAGAAACAAGCTAACCTTACAGGAAGAAACAAGCTAACCTTACAGGAAGAAACAAGCT
>NW_013957732.1:0-409 GCF_001266775.1 Austrofundulus limnaeus
TGTTAGCCGTCTGCTACATTTAGCTTCTTGTTAGCCATCTGCTCTATTTAGCTTCTTGTTAGCCGCCTGTTACATTTAGCTTCTTGTTAGCCGTCTACTACATTTAGCTTCTTGTTAGCCGTCCGCTACATTTAGCTTCTTGTTAGCCATCTGCTACATTTAGCATCTTGTTAGCCATCTGCTACATTTAGCATCTTGTTAGCCGTCTGCTACATTTAGCTTCTTGTTAGCCGTCTGCTACATTTAGCTTCTTGTTAGCCATCTGCTACATTTAGCATCTTGTTAGCCGTCTGCTACATTTAGCTTCTTGTTAGCCGTCTGCTACATTTAGCTTCTTGTTAGCCGTCTGCTACATTTAGCTTCTTGTTAGCCGTCTGCTACATTTAGCTTCTTGTTAGCCGTCTGCTAC
>NW_013957732.1:1381-1842 GCF_001266775.1 Austrofundulus limnaeus
TCTTCTGCTCCTTCGAGCTTCTACAAAATCTTTGCTACTTTTAGCTTCTTATTAGCCATCTGCTGCGTTTAGCTTCTTATTAGCGATCTGCTGTGTTTAGCTTCTTGTTAGCCATCTGCTGCATTTAGCTTCTTTTTAGCCATCTGCTACATTCAGCTTCTTGTTAGCATCTGCTGCATTTAGCTTCTTTTTAGCCGTCTGCTACATTCAGCTTCTTGTTAGCCAACTGCTACATTTAACTTCTTGTTAGCCATCTGCTACATTCAACTTATTGTTAGACATCTGCTGCATTCAGCTTCTTGTTAGCCACCTTATGCATTTAGCTTCTTGTTAGCCACCTGATGCATTTAGCTTCTTGTTAGCCATCTGCTACATTTAACTTCTTGTTAGCCATCTGCTACATTTAACTTCTTGTTAGCCGCCTGTTACATTTAGCTTCTTGTTAGCCGTCTGCTACATTT
>NW_013957732.1:2842-3289 GCF_001266775.1 Austrofundulus limnaeus
CTTCTTGTTAGCCGCCTGTTACATTTAGCTTCTTGTTAGCCGTCTGCTACATTTAGCTTCTTGTTAGCCGTCTGCTACATTTAACTTCTTGTTAGCCGTCTGCTACATTTAGCTTCTTGTTAGCCGTCTGCTACATTTAACTTCCTGTTAGCCGTCTGCTACATTTAACTTCTTGTTAGCCATCTGCTACATTTAACTTCCTGTTAGCCGTCTGCTACATTTAACTTCTTGTTAGCCATCTGCTACATTTAACTTCTTGTTAGCCGCCTGTTACATTTAGCTTCTTGTTAGCCATCTGTTACATTTAGCTTCTTGTTAGCCGTCTGCTACATTTAGCTTCTTGTTAGCCGTCTGCTACATTTAACTTCCTGTTAGCCGTCTGCTACATTTAACTTCTTGTTAGCCATCTGCTACATTTAACTTCTTGTTAGCCGCCTGTTACATTTA
>NW_013957733.1:0-602 GCF_001266775.1 Austrofundulus limnaeus
TGTGTGTGTGTGTGTGTGTGTGTGTGTGTGTGTGTGTGTGTAATATAGTGTCTTGTTGTGTTTATTTGATCAGCTGCTGATTTGATTGAATATGTTGATCTTAAAGTCACAAACCTAAAATGAAACTGAAAATAAATCAATGAACTGATGGAGTTTTACTGTTGATCACAGATTTCAGTCGGGGATAAATCAGTTTGTTTCTGCTGCAAATTATTTGTCAAGTGTCAGAAAATGGACAGGAAGAAGAAGGAAAAAAATCAGAAGGTGAAGGACGTTTGACAGCGATAGAGCTGCAGAGAGAGAGATTTGAAAGATTTGTAATATTTCGTGTGTTCAGATTCTATAGTGAGTGTGTAGTTCAGTGTTTAGTTTAGTCAGTTTTGGTGTTTTTGTGTCAAAACCATGAGGCAAATTTTTTTTTTTTAACTTTCTCGGTCCAAAAAAAAAAAAAACATAAATAAAAAATACGTAGTTAACCCTCGTATTTTACAACAGCCGCTGATACCTAAGAACACTTTGTGCCATTATGGTGGGTGTTGGACTTTAAGTAACTCAAGTAGCTTTAATATACACACACACACACACACACACACACACACACA
>NW_013957733.1:1602-2316 GCF_001266775.1 Austrofundulus limnaeus
ACATGTAACATGCCTGTAACACAACTGACACTGGTGTAACACACCTGCAACACTGGTGAATGGCCTGAAACATGATTGTATCACACCTGACACTG
Organism: Austrofundulus limnaeus; assembly: GCF_001266775.1. NCBI lineage: Eukaryota > Metazoa > Chordata > Actinopteri > Cyprinodontiformes > Rivulidae > Austrofundulus > Austrofundulus limnaeus. Next base: position 1,698 of record NW_013957733.1, read on the forward strand.
GTGTAACACACCTGCAACACTGGTGAATGGCCTGAAACATGATTGTATCACACCTGACACTGGTGTAACACACCTGCAACACTGGTGAATGGCCTGAAACATGATTGTATCACACCTGACACTGGTGTAACACACCTGTAACACATGTAGCACGCCTGTTACACACCTGACACTGATGTAACACCTGTAACACAGGTGACATAACTAAAATGTGCCTGTAACACACCTGACACTGGTGAAACACATCTGTAACACATGTAGCACGCCTGTAACACACCTGACACTGATGTAACACCTGCAACACAGGTGACATAACTAAAATGTGCCTGTAACACACCTGACACTGGTGTAACACACCTGTAACACATGTAACATGCCTGTAACACAACTGACACTGGTGTAACACACCTGTAACACTGGTGAATGGCCTGAAACATGATTGTATCACACCTGACACTGGTGTAACACACCTGTAACACATGTAGCACGCCTGTAACACACCTGACACTGATGTAACACCTGCAACACAGGTGACATAACTAAAATGTGCCTGTAACACACCTGACACTGGTGTAACACACCTGTAACACATGTAACATGCCTGTAACACAACTGACAC
>NW_013957734.1:0-966 GCF_001266775.1 Austrofundulus limnaeus
AATTAAAACATTAAGTCTAAAGTATCTAATACATTGCTAAAAGCAGATTTTTTTTACAGAACATCTTATCACAACACCTAGCTTATGTGAGTCACAAACTTACTTGAAATGTATGTTTGGTAGAATAGTTGTTTGCTGTAACAATGCTTCTTAGCAATAAATCTTGTATAATTGGAAAGTCTCTTATTAAGTCTCTTAAGTCTAACAATAGAGACTATGATGGAAAATTTCACCAAATCTTAATTTGCCAATGCCAAACAGTTTATTTTGCTGTTGACTCATTTGGTGTTTGGTAGCAATTTAACAATTTATCACTTTAACAAACAACAGCCTCAGTAGCATGTGGAAGAACCATACACAGCCACAAAAGCCTGGCACTTCCTCGTCATGTTGGTCACTTCTTAGTTATCTCCAGAGAAAACCATATAAAGACAAGTAAAAATGATGAAATTTACACAGTGGATGGGGACACAAAACTATGACCTAAGCCACCCTCAGTTACACAGGAGAGCCAAAATGAAATGTATATGAAGTAGTTTATTATTTTTAACTGAATTTTTAAATTTATCATCAGTGAGTCTATTCATTGTTTGTGTTGAAATTAATTAAATTTCAAGCAATTATTTTCTCTCGACTTTTTGTTTTATTCAAATAACACCTGCTTTCCAATAGTTTAGTAATAAAAATAAAAAAGGCCAACAACGTTGATAGAAAAATTATAATAACAGTGTGCTAAAAACAGTTCTAAATACATGTGTCTTTAGCTTAGCTTTGAACAAAAATAGGTCAATGTAAACATAAAACCTCTGACTTTAGGTGTTTTGGGTTTTGTTGGCAGAATTTGTTTCCAGCCAAATGAATACTTGCCATACCTCTCTGACAACAGGATATACAACCTCTAGCAAAAAGTATGGAATCACCAGTTTTGGATGAGCACTCATTCAGACATTTCATTCTGTAAAACAA
>NW_013957734.1:1966-2316 GCF_001266775.1 Austrofundulus limnaeus
GGCATGTGCCTGCCACAGGCACACTCAGGGACCCACCGACAGGACCATCCACTCAGGCCAACAGACAACGAACAACTAGCTGTTAGCGGTGAGAACAGAAAGTTAGATCTTGAGAGGGAAAAAGAGAGAAGAGGTGGGAAAATAAACAAGGTCTCTTTCTCAGACTTGATTTTCGGCCAGCTGTGCACTTATCAGTAAAAAAACCTTGAAAGTCTGGCAAAAAGGCAGACTTACTGTCTTTCTTAAAAATCACTTCACCTCAGCTTAGAGATCACACCACACTTTGCACAAATGGACTAATAGTGAATATTAATAGTACACAATTATTAATCTTTAAACCAACCAAGAAG
>NW_013957735.1:0-1315 GCF_001266775.1 Austrofundulus limnaeus
ATAAAGTACTGCTCTGTGGTCAGAATGATAAATGTTGTGTATAAAGTACTGCTCTGTGGTCAGAATGATAAATGTTGTGTATAAAGTACTGCTCTGTGGTCAGAATGATAAATGTTGTGTATAAAGTACTGCTCTGTGGTCAGAATGATAAATGTTGTGTATAAAGTACATAAAGTACTGCTCTGTGGTCAGAATGATAAATGATGTGTATAAAGTACATAAAGTACTGCTCTGTGGTCAGAATAATAAATGTTGTGTATAAAGTACTGCTCTGTGGTCAGAATGACAAATGTTGTGTATAAAGTACTGCTCTGTGGTCAGAATAATAAATGTTGAGTATAAAGTACATAAAGTACTGCTCTGTGGTCAGAATGATAAATGTTGTGTATAAAGTACATAAAGTACTGCTCTGTGGTCAGACATACTTGCAGATCTTGTTGGCAGAGGGGCTTCCTGCCACTCCATAGAAATTAAAGGACACCGGGGCAGTTGCCTTCAGGGGGTTTCTGTGAAACCAATGTGCCATCGTGTGGGTTCAGACACACCTGCAGCACGGAGTTAAACAAACAAAATGACAACAGGCTAAAGAATGAGTGTCAACACTAAGGAGATTCATGTAACCAGCCAAGCCGAGTAATAATGATGTTTTCTAATGACAGTGTGTTCCAGGCTAACGTTATTTCGACAACAATCCGCCGTGTTGGAAACCTTACGTCTTTCTAAAGCCACCTTAAAACAACAAAGGCATGTATCAATTACCTTTTACTTTACACAGTCATGATTTAGGTCTTATTCAGATACTGGGATATTTACTGCTGTAGACAAAAGTCCATTACGTCAGCTACAGAGACAGCTAACGGCTAACTAACATTGGCTACACCTACAAACGTGAACGTGAACACTTCAAGATAAGTGACTATTTACACAAATACACACATTTTAGTCGTTTAAGTTTACGTCGACTTTAATTGGCTACCTGTAAGAGTGTTGCTGAAGATTTAAGCTGTGATAGTCTGGGAACTCCAACAACTGACTTCCGGAAATAAACACGCAGTGGACACTGACCAATGAGAGTCAATCCTTTGGTCACGTGACACGCTTCTCGGTTGTAGCGCCGTATATTCAGTATATGTTTAAGCCTTTACGAGATAATTTCACTGCGTTTTATTAAAAATATTTGTGTTTTGTTGATGTAACAATTGTTACTCTAGACAACAGACATGTGCTGCTGATATTGAAGAAATTATTTTGAAAAGAAAAGTCAAAAATAAATATCCGGCACTATTCTCTGAGAGTAGCATTTTAAATATATTTT
>NW_013957736.1:0-686 GCF_001266775.1 Austrofundulus limnaeus
ATTTATTTATTTATTTATTTATTGCATCTTTTATTTTGAATTCAATTTTAATGAAATCACTGCTTTTGGTGCTTCTATGTGAGCTATAAATACTAAGCTCCTTAGAAACAATAACAGCAGCATATTTTGATCATGACCACCATCACTCTGTGCCCTGGAATCAGCTTTTTGATCTAAAGGTTATAACTGAACCTCTGTTCTCAACAATGTCTAATATGGTCTCTAAAAATTGTAAATGCCAAGCTCCTTTAAAAAATATTAGCTGACCAGCAGTTGAGGATTGTCCAGAACTGAGGTGTCAAATTCCATTACACAAGAGGGCCAAATTCAAAAAAGGTTCAGACCAAGCGTCAATACCTGACAATATGTGAACAAAGCAGTCAACAAACTATAACAAATTATTCTTGTAGAACAAAAATTAGCTTTTCCAAATTGTTTCATGTAGCACCTTAATTATTATCAATAGCTATTTCATCTACTATGTATTAGAGATACATTTTATGACAATACAGCAAATCATATAGAAATAAAAAATAAAACCCTCACTATAAATCCAATTATTGACTTTAAATGAGAAAAGATAATTAAAGTCGACTCTCTTTTGCTCTTTCCACACCAATATCAAAGATTACATTTTCTTGGCTTGAAAATTGCCTAGCTGCTGAGAAGAATGCACTGTATACATA
>NW_013957736.1:1686-2315 GCF_001266775.1 Austrofundulus limnaeus
GTTGTAATGTGACAAAATATGGAAAAGTTCAAGGGGTATGAATACTTTTGCAAACCACTGTAAATAATAGTAATATATTAATATTTAGTCAATTTCAGTCTTTTTTTTTTCTTTCATTTTTTTCATTGCTTCAGTTTAGCATTGTCACGAATGCTAGGCAAAATACGCCAGGGTAAGGGCAGGAGTAAAGCTGAAGACTAGACCGTCCAAACTGCTACTTTCCTCTGGTTTTCCACGGTCGACAAAGACCCAGACCACGTAGACCAGGTGTCTTCAAAGGATGCATTCCCTGAATTTTGACACAGCCATCAAGTATTTAGATCCAATGCTGTCTGTTAGCAAAATATCTCATGAACCACTGACTGGAATAGAATGAAACTAATAGTAATTGGACATGTCCCTAACAAAGAAGTCAGGCTGACACAGATAACTTTTCATTTGATCAGTGTTACAGATGGTTGTAGCTGAGAGTCATTCACAAAGCCCTGTTTGACTCATTTGAACCATTTTTTTAACATTTCCCCCATCAGTGATGGAGCAGCTCCAGGTAAAATGAGTTGTGAGAACACAGTGACATAAGATGAAGTGTTTTCATTGTGGCTGACTTACAGATTTGAGATACCCCCCCC
>NW_013957737.1:0-697 GCF_001266775.1 Austrofundulus limnaeus
CTACAAACAGCTGAAGAAAAATTAGCTTCAGAGAAAGTTGCCCACAAGAAGTGAGGAAAAAACTTGAAAATAAAAGTTCAGAGTTGTGTTGTATAACTGATAAGTTTGATAAATTTCGAGAGTATCACGCCGAGTGTACACATATTCACAAAGAACAAATTCAAGTACTTAAGAAGCGAAACTCTGATTTGCAGAGAGCTGCACACCTGCAATCTGCTGGTAGTTACATCACTCAAGGTCATGAAGGTCATGGTTTGGATGAAACACTGCATGGAGGCGAGCCACAGGCACGTCTTCACCAAGGCGTGAATCACACATCACCTTCGAAATTGAAGAGGAGGAGATCGGACAGTGGTCTGGCCGGAGTGGACCACCGTCCGAGCCTGATGACCCTTCACCTCCTCACTTTGGTGGAGGGGGGGGTGGCGGTGATTCTCCACGTCGTGGTAGAGACCCTCGCGAGCCCACAAGGGGACACCGAGGTAATCACGATCGTGAGAGTGGCACAAGTCCTCCACATGAGCACCGCCAAAATAAGTCTGACTTACGTCGACCGACCGATCGAGAACTCGACAAAATTGCCAGAAATTTTGCTAACAGATTTGATCCTGGACCAACAGGATCCTTTGAAGTTCGCGCTTATCTGGATGACATTGACTTTTATCTGAGGAGTTACCCAGATGCCACAGTTGATAAC
>NW_013957737.1:1697-2315 GCF_001266775.1 Austrofundulus limnaeus
GTTATGGACAAAACAAAAAGTCTCGTTTAGGTACAGACCTGGCAATCTGCCAAAAATGTACACAAGATGTTCCGGCTACACATATGCCAGTCGAAAAGAAAACTTCAGTTATCGATGATCCAAATCATCATTACTTTGATCAAAACATCTGTGAAGACATGACAACTATGTATGTGGATGGTTGCTCGTTCCGTCAGAACGCAGTTGGTAAATCTGGTGTTGGAATAGTCCTTTTGCAAGGTCAACAACAAGACACCTTTAGCTTTCAGCTAGGTGCACAGTCATCCCAGTACGCTGAGATTGCTGCAGTTCTAGTAGCGCTCCAGATTGCAGTAGACCGTTCAGTCCAGACGTTTGTCATCTGCACTGACTCCAACTATGCCCGTCTGAGCTTCCTATGTCACTTGGCTAACTGGAAACAAAACGGTTTCCTAACCAGTAACAGGAAGCCAGTCAAGCTAAAGACCTTTTCATGGCATGTGATCACTTGGTGACCTCACATGACCTCCAGATTTACTGGAAGAAAGTCACAGGACACTCGCGTGTCCCGGGCCCAGAGAAAATTTGCAATGCACTTGCGGACTCTTTAGCTAAGAGTCACGCCATAGACTCCGAAAC
>NW_013957738.1:0-412 GCF_001266775.1 Austrofundulus limnaeus
AGATATCTGTATATTTAAATACTTGAAAGAACAGATATCTGTATATTTAAATACTTGACTGAACAGATATCTGTATATTTAAATACTTGAAAGAACAGATATCTGTATATTTAAATACTTGACTGAACAGATATCTGTGTATTTAAATACTTGACTGAAAAGATATCTGTATATTTAAATACTTGACTGAACAGATATCTGTGTATTTAAATACTTGACTGAAAAGATATCTGTATATTTAAATACTTGACTGAACAGATATCTGTGTATTTAAATACTTGACTGAAAAGATATCTGTATATTTAAATACTTGAAAGAACAGATATCTGTATATTTAAATACTTGACTGAACAGATATCTGTATATTTAAATACTTGAAAGAACAGATATCTGTATATTTAAATACTTGACT
>NW_013957738.1:1412-2314 GCF_001266775.1 Austrofundulus limnaeus
TATTAATATAGTTTCAGATTAAAATATAATTACTGCATTTGGGACTGTTTTATATTTAATTTGACATTAGCAATCTGTTTGCCCAGTAATGTCTGGACTGAAACTCTTTGTTGAAAATACTAATAGCTGGAGGGGGGAAATATCCTGGGTGTAAGTTTCAAGGGGGTAGGTGACAGGGGGGTTTAGATGTCCAGTGGGTATGTGTCCAGCGAATAGGTGTCTTGTGAGTAGCTGTCCAGGGGGTATGTGTCCAGGGAGTAAGTGTCCAGGGGGTATGTGTCCAGGGAGTAGGTGTCTGGCGGGTGTGTCAAGGGAGTAGGTGTCTAGGGGGTATGTGTCCAGGGAGTAGGTGTCTAGCGGGTGTGTCCAGGGAGTAAGTGTCTAGGGGGTATGTGTCCAGGGAGTAGGTGTCTAGCGGGTGTGTGTCCAGGAGTAGGTGTCCAGGGGGTATGTGTCCAGGGAGTAAGTGTCTAGGGGGTATGTGTCCAGGGAGTAGGTGTCTAGCGGGTGTGTCCAGGGAGTAAGTGTCTAGGGGGTATGTGTCCAGGGAGTAGGAGTCTAGTGGGTGTGTGTCCAGGAGTAGGTGTCTAGGGGGTATGTGTTCAGGAGTAAGTGTCTAGGGGGTATGTGTTCAGGGAGTAAGTGTCCAGGGGGTATGTGTCCAGGGAGTAGGTGTCCAGTGGGTATGTGTCCAGGAGTAGGTGTCCAGGGGGTATGTGTCCAGGAGTAGGTGTCTAGGGGGTATGTGTTCAGGAGTAAGTGTCTAGGGGGTATGTGTTCAGGGAGTAAGTGTCCAGGGGGTATGTGTCTAGGGGGTATGTGTCCAGGGAGTAGGTGTCTAGGGGGTATGTGTCCAGGGAGTAGGTGTCTAGGGGGTATGTGTCCAGGGAGTATGTGTCTAG
>NW_013957739.1:0-323 GCF_001266775.1 Austrofundulus limnaeus
CTACAAACACTGGCTTGTCTGAGAGCTAAAAAACACAAAAGCTGGATTTAATTCAAACTGGAGACGAGTCTGCATCCCAGCAGCACAGCTGTTGGACAGGATTGGACAGGTGGACCTGATAAACTGGACACTGAGTGGACAGATGCTTCAGATATTAGAAAGACTCACGAACATGATGTTGTAGAGAATGAGGACCTAACAACAGGCCTCCACAGATAAATGACCTTAGCAAACACAGAGATGGCCTTAACTAGAGTTGGAGAGAGAGAGAGAGAGAGAGAGAGAGAGAGAGAGAGAGAGAGAGAGAGAGAGAGAGAGAGAGA
>NW_013957739.1:1323-2313 GCF_001266775.1 Austrofundulus limnaeus
TATATATATAAAACAGGGTAAGGTAATGTTGACTATATCCACTGTTTACCATATATTCATTTGACCTACAAATATCTCAGCAGACAGAAAACATCATCAGAACAACAAACAAACAAGAGGTCTCATTTCAACACAAACTGTAATTGTGTCTCTGCTGCATTTATGGTTAAAACATGTTCTTCATTTAGTGAAGTTACTCATTTTAGGTAAAGTATTCAGAAATTTCACTCAAGTAAGAGTAGTGATACTTCATAATATTACTCAAGCAAAGTAAAAGTATGGTTTAGTAAAATTACTCCTAAAAATCCTTTAAAAAAGTCACTCAAGTAAATGTGACAGAGTAACTGTAACTAGTAACTATAACTCAGTCCTTTTACATATATTGAACTAAGAGTTTGTGTGGTGGTAGCTGAGAGTCATTCCCGACACATACTCCAAGCTCTAGCTGATCATGTGTTTAATTTTTCAAAGCTTAGTTTCAAAGTGAGGAAAATGAAATCAAGTTCTAAAACTGCTGCTGAATAACATGAATAATCTGACATCAAAGAGCTGAGATGAAAATCATCTGGAATAAAGTCCAGTCTTTGCAGCTGTTCTTTAGTTCCTGCACCTGTGTAAAGGGTCTGCATGTAGTTTGTAAGAAGGCCCAGCAGGTGGCAGCACTGAGCTGGAAATCCAGACCCAGAGCCTCAAGTACAGACCTGTGTGACCTTTGCACTGAAACATTGTAGGTGTCCGCTCTGAAAAAATGCACAAGTCACAAATAAACACAAATGTATAAAACAGTGAGTTCACATGAATCCAATCCTCCTTTCTCCTGACAAACGTGGAACTGAGCCCACATGAGAAACCTCCTCTAATACTTGTTCATTTAAACACACATAAAGACTAAATACTGCCTCTGCATGATCAAAAGACACACTTTGTTCTCTGGTATTTAGTGCTCTGTGTGTGTGTGTGTGTGTGTGTGTGTGTGTGTGTGTGTGTGTG
>NW_013957740.1:0-408 GCF_001266775.1 Austrofundulus limnaeus
TGTTTCCAAAGCTTCTACAAATTTTGTTGTTTCTCTCTGGTTTTAACTTTTCCTCGTTTGTTGAAAAAAAAGCTGAAGAAATTTTTGTAACTGGTTTTATACATTAAACAAAATAAGGTGTGGTAGTAGCTGAGAGTCATTAAGTCATTTAGCCTCATGGGGCTAAAGACCTGAGACTAAAGATGTGAGACTGAAGACCTGAGACTAAATATGTGAGACTGAAGACCAGAGACTGAAGACCTGAGACTAAATATGTGAGACTGAAGACCAGAGACTGAAGACCTGAGACTAAAGATGTGAGACTGAAGACCAGAGACTGAAGACCTGAGACTAAATATGTGAGACTGAAGACCTGAGACTAAAGATGTGAGACTGAAGATGTGAGACTGAAGACCTGAGACTAAAGAC
>NW_013957740.1:1408-2313 GCF_001266775.1 Austrofundulus limnaeus
TCTCACATCTTCAGTGTCAGGTCTTCAGTCTCACATATTTAGTCTCAGGTCTTCAGTCTCATGTCTTCAGTCTCAGGTCTTCAGTCTCAGGTCGTCAGTCTCACATCTTCAGTCTCATGTCTTCAGTCTCAGGTCGTCAGTCTCACATCTTCAGTCTCAGGTCTTCAGTCTCACATCTTCAGTCTCACGTCTTTAGTCTCAGGTTTTCAGTCTCACATCTTTAGTCTCACATCTTCAGTCTCAGGTCTTCAGTCTCACATATTTAGTCTCAGGTCTTAAGTCTCATGTCTTCAGTCTCAGGTCTTCAGTCTCAGGTCTTCAGTCTCACATCTTCAGTCTCACATCTTTAGTTTCAGGTCTTCAGTCTCACATATTTAGTCTCAGGTCTTCAGTCTCAGGTCTTCAGTCTCTGGTCTTCAGTCTCACATCTTTAGTCTCAGGTCTTCAGTCTCACGTCTTCAGTCTCAGGTCTTCAGTCTCACACATTTAGTCTCAGGTCTTCAGTCTCTGGTCTTCAGTCTCACATATTTAGTCTCAGGTCTTCAGTCTCTGGTCTTCGGTCTCACATATTTAGTCTCAGGTCTTCAGTCTCTGGTGTTCAGTCTCACATATTTAGTCTCAGGTCTTCAGTCTCTGGTCTTCAGTCTCACATTTGTTGTCTCAGGTCTTCAGTCTCTTGTCTTCAGTCTCACATCTTTATTCTCAGGTCTTCAGTCTCTGGTCTTCAGTCTCACATATTTAGTCTCAGGTCTTCAGTCTCAGGTCTTCAGTCTCAGTTTTTCAGTCTCACATATTTAGTCTCAGGTCTTCAGTCTCAGGTCTTCAGTCTCAGTTTTTCAGTCTCACATATTTAGTCTCAGGTCTTCAGTCTCAGGTCTTCAGTCTCAGTTTTTCAGTCTCACATA
>NW_013957741.1:0-573 GCF_001266775.1 Austrofundulus limnaeus
TCCTTTTCTCTAAAATAATTATAATTTATTTTTAATTTTAAAAAACTGAATTTCTGTGACCTGCAGTTCTGTCAACTTGGGCTGTATTTGGGGTCAGGGCAGTTGTGGTTAAATATTCTTGTTACGGAGTGGTTGAACCGATTTATTACTACCTATCTGTGGTTTTGGGGGGTTCAGGTGACCCTGTTTGTTGTTGTTGTTTTAACAAACATCGCTTTAGGCAGTTTCCGGTCCTTTGACTTCTTATCTCTATTGTCTCCTATATATATATATTTTTTAAAATAATTTTGCACATTTTAATTCTTTTTGCACTTACTCTGCCTTTAGGTTTGTTGGGGTCGTTAGATTTGTCTCCCATTTGATAACATCACAGTGTGGAGCTCCCGGAATGACACATTAAGCTTCAAAAAGGAAGACCAAACCTGTTACAGACACACTAATAATCCCTAATGCAATCACAAGTTCCCAGTTTCCTAAAAGCATGTTTACTCCCTTAAACACTGCGCTCAATTCCTTTCCCAGAAAGTAACACTCTTCTAAAGTGAAACTTATTATTAGTATTATTACTCGTTA
>NW_013957741.1:1573-2313 GCF_001266775.1 Austrofundulus limnaeus
TCGCTGTAGGTTAAGGGTCTCCAATTTTAAGTAAACAATTATCATCTTTTATAATTTTTTTATAAACTTATTTGATTTTTATCATTAGAATTAGCTGAAAAATATGTTAGGAAATTTGAAAACACTTGTAAACTAATAAACCTGCACTGAAACTGCACTATAAACTCATAATTGTGGAGTGAAAAGTTCAGATTATCATGGTCTGTTTATTTTCTTTGGTGTTTCTGTGTTTCCCTGTGTATGTCTGCCGTCCAGCCCCACCCACACTCACCTGTTTCCTTGTGTCTCCTCCAGGTGTTTCTCATTGTCCCTCGTAAGTATGCCTTTATATTCTGTGTCCTGTTCTCAGTGTTTTGTTGGTTCGTTCCGCTGCTACCCCAGCCAGAGTGGTGTCTCCTCCTGTTGCTTGTGATTTTTCTGAGAAGAGTTTTTCGTGAGTTTTTTTGAGCTGCCTCGCCAGCTGTCTTTGTTTAATGAAGCCTTTTGTTTTTTCACTCTGAATTTTGCCTGTGCCCTGAGTTGATCTCCGCACTAACCTCACACAGCTATGCTTGTCCTGACCTAAACACTGGCAGCTAGCCAAGAGTCAGAACAGTTGCCTCCATGTAAAACCTATTTTTTTTATTTTGTCTTGATCGTGGCAACTTTGTATTCTCAATTAGAATTTTTGTTTCTTTACTTTCTGTTAAAGATCACTTTCCTTTATGAATGAAATCTCAGGGCAAGTGCAAGTTGTTTAT
>NW_013957742.1:0-726 GCF_001266775.1 Austrofundulus limnaeus
ACCTGACACAAATATAAATAAATATACTATAATAAATAATATATAAAAGTACTACGTTAAAAGACGGATGGTGGTGAAATGAAACGCAGTGAAGGCCACATTAGTTTATTACAGACAGCACTGTTGTTTCAGGCACTTATTCAGGCTAGATGAAGGTGAGGTCCGGCCTCAACAACACACAACTTTACCTCCCACTCCTTTCAACAACTACACGCTGCAACGACACACAACATACCTCTGATCAAAACAGGGACTTCCGCGGCTATTTTCTGCAGTGTTTGTGCCATGATGGACCGTTTTCTGATGCTAGCTGTCCCCGCAAATCTGTTAGCCAACTAATGTCACCTCCAGCTGAAGGACCTCCGGCTGCAGGTGGCCACAGAGATGCCTGTACAAAAATCAATGAAGGACCTCCGGCTGCAGGTGACCACAGAGATGCCTGTACAAAAATCAAGAATATTATCAGTGGACTGTGTCTATAACGGGTTAGTCAAAGAATAATGTTTCACTACTGATGCTTCAGAACTTATATTTGTCTGCTTTATCTCTTTATAAAAGTATGAATTTCATATAGCTAAGTATATTTTTGAACTGTTTCTGATGCACGTCTGTTTCATGTTCAACTACTGTAGTTTCTCGTGTCACCACCTGATGGCGCTGTTTCATTGTTGAATCAAGGAGGTTACGTACAGTGTTCTGTAAAGTACCACAAAGTGATACTTGAGT
>NW_013957742.1:1726-2313 GCF_001266775.1 Austrofundulus limnaeus
TTGTTCCAGTAATCTATTCCAGTAATTTGTTCCAGTAATCTATTTCAGTAATTTGTTCCAGTAATCTATTCCAGTAATTTGTTCCAGTAATCTATTTCAGTAATTTGTTCCAGTAATCTATTTCAGTAATTTGTTCCAGTAATCCATTTCAGTAATCTGTTCCAGTAATCTATTCCAGTGATCTGTTCCAGTAATCTGTTTCAGTAATCTGTTCCATTAATCTGTTCCAGTAATCTGTTCCATTAATCTGTTCCAGTAATCTATTCCAGTAATCTGTTCCATTAATCTGTTTCAGTAATCTGTTCCATTAATCTGTTCCAGTAATCTGTTCCATTAATCTGTTCCAGTAATCTATTCCAGTAATTTGTTCCAGTAATCTATTTCAGTAATTTGTTCCAGTAATCTATTCCAGTAATTTGTTCCAGTAATCTATTTCAGTAATTTGTTCCAGTAATCTATTCCATTAATCTGTTTCAGTAATCTGTTCCATTAATCTGTTCCAGTAATCTGTTCCATTAATCTGTTCCAGTAATCTATTCCAGTAATTTGTTCCAGTAATCTATTTCAGTAATTTGTTCCAGTAATCT
>NW_013957743.1:0-723 GCF_001266775.1 Austrofundulus limnaeus
TCGCAATCCAGGAACGCCAACCTGCCATTTTTTACATCCTCTCGTGTGAACTTAATATATTCATCCACAGAGTTGGTTCAGATGAATAAAAGTTCAGATAAATAAAAAAACAATCTGAGACATTAAAGTGACTGAAACTGACAGCAGCTTCAGAAAACAAACAGAGCTTTAAAGAGCTTCTCATTTCAAATCTGAGCTGGTGGTCCTCTGAAACGTCTCTGTACAGGAGAAGTTTACATTAATTAATTATAATATTAATATAATAATGAGAATTATTTAGTATTAAACCTGAGCGTCATATTCAGAGACAGTTTGTGAAACATTTCTAATAAAAAGGACACAACCTTGTGGAAGCTGAGCCGGTCCTGCAGGCCTCTCTCTGATTGTTGCTGTTAATTAGTCATGAGAAGAACTGACAGCAGAAACACCACCTGATGAGAGGTGACTCAGTCACCATGGAGATGGAGTGGGGAGCCTGCAGCATCACATCCTGCTCTGTGGCGGTGTAATATTTTACCTGTGTGACGGACAGGATCCGGCTCGGACCTCCCCCCCCCGCTGAGGAACCTGAGAGCAAAGGGTTGTTATTATCCTGTGAACAAACGGGCGCCGTGCAGATGAGTCAAGAGTCGACCTGAGAGACGTTTCAAACCAAACTCTTGTTCTTTTGTTCTCTCTCACAACAAATGAAACCTTAGAACCCATAGTTAGGCTCTACAACAG
>NW_013957743.1:1723-2313 GCF_001266775.1 Austrofundulus limnaeus
TGTGTGTGTGTGTGTGTGTGTGTGTGCACGTGTGTGTGTGTGTGCGCGTGTGTGTTCAGCCTGTAGAGCTGTAATGAATCCTGATAAAATAAACGTGAGTGCAGCAGAGACGTGTTTGTTAAAGCTTCTGAAGTGACCTCTGTTTAAACTTTGACCTTCAGTCTCCTCAGAGAACATCTAACCTTGACCTGCAGGTGACCAGCAGAGTGCTGCTGCTGCTGCTTCTCTACACAAACCCTTTCTGCAACAAGTCGTCACAGTGCAGTGAGATCCTGGCTGCGAGGCGAGAGCTCACTGAGCTGCAGCTGCTGGGAGACGAGCCGGAGACTCAAACTGAGGGTTTGAAACCAGTTTGTGTTTGGAGCAGCTAGATTCAGAAAATCTGTTTCAGGTCACAACTGTACAACTGTCTTATTCAGCTGTTCACTGCAGCAGCAGCCACATTTAACCACAGGAGGACACTTCAGATGATGCTTTTTTGTGATCAGTGAGGTCTTTAGACCACGAGGTTCATATCTGAGGACTTTAGACCTGGAGGTTCATATCTGAGGACTTTAGACCTGGAGGTTCATATCTGAGGACTTTAGACC
>NW_013957744.1:0-481 GCF_001266775.1 Austrofundulus limnaeus
AAAAGAATGATTTTAATGCGAAAAGAATGAGCCCAAGCTTGCTTGGATAGCATCTTCGTAGGTGCCACAATTAACCCACAAAAATGGAGCTGTAGGCCCCCATTGACTTTGCATTGTGAGTGCGTTTGGGGTCAGTGATTCGTGTAGGAACGTGGCATCTGGGCAAGATTGGTGGCATTGTGTAGGTCTTTTTAATGCAAAAAGAATGAGCCCAAGCTTGCTTGGATAGCATCTTCGTAGGTGCCACAATTAACCCACAAAAATGGAGCTGTAGGCCCCCATTTACTTTGCATTGCGAGTGCATTTGGGGTCAGGGATCCGTGTAGGAACGTGGCATCTGGGCAAGCTTGGTGCCGTTGTGTAGGTCTTTTTAATGCAAAAAGAATGACCCCAAGCTTGCTTGGATAGCATCTTCGCAGGTGCCAAAATTTACGCACAAATATGGAGCTGTAGGCCCCCATTGACTTTGCATTGCGAGTGC
>NW_013957744.1:2667-3312 GCF_001266775.1 Austrofundulus limnaeus
TAAACTTTACACATTTGGTCGGGACAGTGTCCTGACCGTCTAACCCAATTTTGGGGTCTCTAGGTCAAAAGACGGCCAAACGGTCATAAAAGGCCCCCTCGTGACCTTTTGCGTGACCTTTGCCGCCATTTCGCGTAGGAACGTCCTACGGACATGGCAGAGGTATCATTGCGCTCAGGGTAATCCCCCGGATGACCCTAACCCTAAGCCTAACCCTAACCCTAAGCCTAAGTCTAAGCCTAAACTTTACACATTTGGTCGGGACAGGGTCCTGACCGTCTAACCCAATTTTGGGGTCTCTAGGTCAAAAGACGGCCAAACGGTCATAAAAGGCCCCCTCGTGACCTTTTGCGTGACCTTTGCTGCCATTTCGCGTAGGAATGTCCTACGGACATGGCAGAGGTATCATTGCGCTCAGGGTGATCCCCCGGACGACCCTAACCCTAAACCTAAGCCTAAGCCTAAACTTTAAACAATTGGTCGGGACAGGGTCCTGACCGTCTAACCCAATTTTGGGGTCTCTAGGTCAAAAGACGGCCAAACGGTCATAAAAGACCCCCTCGTGACCTTTTGCGTGACCTTTGCCGCCATTTCGCGTAGGAATGTCCTACGGACATGGCAGAGGTATCATTGCGCTCAGGGTGA
>NW_013957745.1:0-795 GCF_001266775.1 Austrofundulus limnaeus
TCATAATTATGAGACACAAGTTTTATTTTTTATCAGGGTGGCACAAATGGGCTTCCATAATTTTACTGTATATTCTCGCCCTTTTATTTATTTTTTTATTTTATTTTTTGCCCAAACATTTATCTTTGTTTGATGTTCAAAAAGCTTTTTTTTTTGTAGCACAACTCTAACTCCATAATCAACTACAACATAAATGAGTAAATTTTGTGTGTAATGTGTGTAATAATGTGTGTTTCTGGTGAGCTTAGCCAGTTAGCCAACACGCTAACTGGACTCAGAGTGGTTGCCTATCAACAGCGACAGTTGGAAGCAGTTAAGAAGAAGGGTTTTTAGCCTCAGCTCCAGTTCACCTGTTACCGTCAGAGGAAAATGTTCAGAGGACAAAGTGAATAGAGATGTGGAGACAACAGGTCAGACAGATACTGGAGGCAAGAGTTGAGGAAATATTGGAGATTTTTCAGCAAACCGCTACAAGATACGAACAGGAGCTGTTGAGTTTTGGTCAAAGTGATCCACAGAACAGCCTCCAACATCTTGTTTTCAACACCAGTACTCATCTGTCTGTATTAGGTTTGTATTTCTTTACAATTATTTCAATCAAGTGTCATTTAGATACAATGTAGTTAGAGTTTTATGTTAGCTAACACGGTTAGCTTCATAAACATAACTTGTATTGATCTGATTGTAGCTTTAGCTTGCTAACTGATAAAAAAGAGGCAAGCAGGCCACAAGCTAAAGTTATAGATGTCTGACTTTTTTAATAATAATAATAATAATAATAATAATAATAATAAT
>NW_013957745.1:1795-2312 GCF_001266775.1 Austrofundulus limnaeus
GCTCAGAAGTCCAGATGGCAGCAGGGACTGATGGAGAGGATGATGAAGAAACAGAAACTACTATGACCTCTCATCTGAATAAAGATGAAGACACTTCCAGCTCTTCACAGACAGAAGTCAGTAAGGATGATAAAGACAGTGATGGGACCAATCCTGATTCTCAGCAAAAACACATGAAAGGTAATTCAAAACTGAAGTCTTCAAGTTGTTTGGTTGTTAAGAAATGTTTGAAAGTGGAAAAAAAAGTACAGTCACGCAGTAAAATCCAGACAAAACTGAAATCATTTAGATGTGACGACTGTGGCAAAAGATTTATCGGAAAATCTAGTCTAAACAAACATAAAATAATCCACAGAGGGGAGAAACAGTTTGGTTGTGAACTTTGTGGACATAGATTTAGCCAAAAATCAAATTTAAACACACACATGAGGATCCACACAGGACAGAAACCGTTTGCTTGTGATGTTTGTGAACAACGATTTAGCCACAGATCAACTTTAAACGCACACAAGAGGAT
>NW_013957746.1:0-591 GCF_001266775.1 Austrofundulus limnaeus
ACCTGATATAAAAAGGACCACCTCACAGAATCAAATGCCTTTTCGGCGTCTAAACTTAACACTAAAGTCTCTAACTTTTGTCTATGAACCTGGTTCATGATATGTAAAACTTTTCTAATGTTATCTTGAGTTTGTCGATGTTTAATAAAGCCTGTTTGATCATTATGTATTAGTCCTGGTAGGATAGTTTCAAGTCTCTTAGAGATGATGGAAGTGAACAACTTATAATCAATATTTAATACACTGATTGGGCGGTAGTTGCTACAATTTAGGTTATCTTTTCCTTCTTTCTTAATTATAGAGATTATTGCTTCTTTCCATGACGGGGGTATAATATTTCCCTTCATTACCCAATTAAATGTTTTCTGCAAGGTGGGAGTCAAATGATCCTGCATTATTTTATACCATTCTGGGCCAAATCCATCTGACCCTGCCATTTTCCCTCCTTTTAGTCTTTTAATTGCCGAGTGAATTTCTTCTCTGGTTATTGTGGATACTAACAGTTTATTTTGTTTCTCTGTCACGGTTGGTAGCTCTAGTTTGGACAGAAAGGTATTAACATCTTGATTATCGTCTACATGGGTTTGGGAG
>NW_013957746.1:1591-2312 GCF_001266775.1 Austrofundulus limnaeus
CCACGAGAAACCTGCCTTATTTACTTATTGTACATCATAAACCAAATGCAGGTCTTGGTTATTAATAACAAAGCGGATAGACCTTAATTTTCCTTATGCGTGGGAGATGTCCTCTTGAAGGCTCTGAGTTTTTCTCTGTAGCCGGCTGCGGGGTCTCGCCTCTTGTTTGCTGGTCCACTCCCCGGTCCACCACGTACTCTGCTCCAGGTCAGCTGCTTCAGTTGTTCCAGGACCGTTTCTGGTGACTTAACGACCCGCACAGCGTAGCCTCTACTGGACATGTCTTCAGTAGCTTCCACCACCGTGTTGTAAATCTTTGTTTCATCTCCATATTTCACCCTCAGCCGGGCGGGAAAGAGGGTCTGAAAAGGGATTTGCTGCTCCTTCAGAGTCTTGCGCACGTCTGCGTATTCTCTTCGTTTTTTCAAAATCAGAGGGGGGTAGTCATGATCCAAATTCACTTGCTTGCCGTTCCAGGTAAACCCTCTTTTCTGCCATGCCTTGCGAAGGAGAAGTTCTTTGGTTTTAAAACTGAGGAATTTCACAATAATAGATCGCGGGGGAGCGTCGCTTGGGGGTTGAGGGCCTAAAGAGCGGTGAGCCCTTTCAATGTGTAAGTCGAGCTCGTCTTGGGACAGCGCCAAGCCCTCACGAAGTAACTTCTCCACAAAGTCACCCATTGATGCCGAGTCCCGTTCTGCCGCCTCGGGTACGCCGTAGA
>NW_013957747.1:0-841 GCF_001266775.1 Austrofundulus limnaeus
CACACACACACACACACACACACACACACACACACACACACACACACACACTTCAACCAGGCTCATAACCAACCTGCAGCCACAGAGCTCCAGACATTTTCCAGTGTCTGGAGTCCTCTTTTAGAGAAACGCACGCACCTTTCCCTGACACCATCCCGCAGAGACACACAGTGACTTTAGCTATTATTTCGCTCAACAAGCGGTGAAACGCAGCGCTCAGTCCGGGTTGTTGTTGTTGTTGTTGCGGCTCACGAGACCAGACCTTGCCCCCCAGTCTCTGCCCACCCTGACACGAGTTCACGAGCGGCTGTTCAAAGGTTTCCAGGAGGTCAACCTATTGTTAGCAGGTAGTGTCTGTCCAGCAGGAGGCGAACCCCCCCTCCTCTCTCTCCTGCTACACACGCGCACGTTTAAACCTCGTTCTGCAGCGTTAACATTACAAAAAATAAGCAGGCGCGAAACTTACTTTCAGGTTGAAGCTCGGAGGCGAAGCCGCTTATTGTGTCGTCCAAACCGCGTGTTTACGGCGCTCCTCTCCTCCGCTCCCTTCACTTCAGACAGACGATGTGAGAGCCCTGAAGACAGTGTGACTGACTGACGGACTGACTGAATCAACTACCGTACAGCACGGCAAGTTGAAGTGTCAGATTACACTGGCTATTTTGTTACCACAGAGAGCCGTGCGCGGCGGACGGATCGAAAACACGGACTAGATTTCCAGAGCGGAAGGACACAGCGTGTAAAGCTGTAGTGATAGGCTCGCAACTTAATACATCAATAAATCTTTACAGCAGTTAGCTGTTATTATTATTATTATTATTATTATTATTATTATTATTAT
>NW_013957747.1:1841-2312 GCF_001266775.1 Austrofundulus limnaeus
TTACTGTTGTTGTTGTTGATATTTTATTATCATCATGGTTATTATTGGGGCTCCGCTCCGGTTGGCCTGCAGGCGGGTGACCGTGTTTTGCAGGCGGCCGGCCTCTGGTGGAAATCTCTGAATAACAAAGACGTGTTTGAGAGCAGCGGCAGGCTGGGCTGAGCGGTGACGTCAAGGAACAATGTCTCTCCTCCCGACATGCACGCACGCCTGGCGAACGCACGCACGCCTGCAGACGACGAGCTCTTTGCTCTCTACTCCTCTTCTTCTCCCCTCCTCTCCTCTCCTGTCCTGTCCTCCCAGCCCAGGCAGGCAGGGCTGAACTGCCCCCAGAGGCAGGGCCGCCTCAGATGGAACCATTCAACTCCTCGTGCGGCGTCTGCACGCAGGGTTGCTTCACGCTGTGGATTATTCCAAATATTTACTCCGCAGGAATTAAATGAAAAACTTCTGAGAACAAAACAAAAAAGG
>NW_013957748.1:0-481 GCF_001266775.1 Austrofundulus limnaeus
TGTGTGTGTGTGTGTGTGTGTGTGTGTGTGTGTGTGTGTGTGTGTGTGTGTGTGTGTGTGAGAGAGAGAGAGTTTGTGTGCATCTGAAACCAGTGGACCAAGTTTCTTCTGTTTTGTTGTGTGAGAGTCGGGGATTGTGCGGCAAGGCTTATTTGCTGCAAAACACTGCAGACAGATTGAAATGCAACGAGTGTTATCCTCCAGCTCCACAGGCGGAGCGGCACGCTGCGCTGTTCCATACGCAGAGCCCGGGTCGCCTCATCCAGAACCTGTGCCTGCAACAAGCAGAAAAGTCCCACCATGAAACCACACTCCCGTGCACAAGACTGCACGTTCGAGCACACAGACGCCAGCCATGGAACAAAGTGAACAAGCTGTGTGTGTGTCTGTGAGTTGGTACATGTGTATTAGCAGGACATTTTGGATTAGCAGGACAGGAGTGGTGTCCTGCTAATTGTGTGTGTGTGTGTGTGTGTGTGTG
>NW_013957748.1:1481-2312 GCF_001266775.1 Austrofundulus limnaeus
GTATATATACTTTTTAACTTGTATTTGCTGTCAATCAGACGTTATTTGAAGTAAAGATATATTTTATTGATGTCATTGGTGAAATGGGGCTTTGAACGTTAATTACAACATGTGTTTCTGTGCAAATATTGCTTTTCCTTCCTCACAGTATTAAAAAAATGGACTAATACTGCAAAATCATTTTGCTGCACAGTCCCAAGGGCCGACTGCAAAATGGCGGCAAAGTATTCCAATATGATCCCTGATTTGTGTAGAACATGCATCAATGAGCATAAAGGCCAACTCAGACTAGAAGTGGGTTTGGTCTGTTTTAAATGGGAAAAAACAGCAGAATGAAAACAATCAGACAAAAGGTCAAAAGGAATAAGAAAATGGGTGTTTTGTTCTTAATGCTGAAACATCTAAACTTAACTGGACCAAATCTGAACATGACAGAATCTCTGAAATCTTTTTATATAATACACTTCACTTTTTAAAAAAATAAATATTGTTTTGGTGATTCCTCTCTAATCTAATGAGATTTCATCTGATTCATTAAAAAAAACTGGTAAATCTCTACAGTAAACAGATGAGGTTTAAGAGCAAAGCCGCTGCAGCCACATTGAAATTCCTCCTTGAAGTCCGGTGTGCACCATCAGCCTCGGAGCGAGGCCTGAGGAATACCAACCAGCTGAGCCCCCGAACGCCTCTCATCCATCCCGCTTCTTCTCGCCCTTTCTCACTTTCTCTCCGTTGTTGACTGGAAACAAGTGCTGCATCACCGTTTTACATTCTGGTTGTGCAGTGTGTGTGTGTGTGTGTGTGTGTGTGTGTGTGTGTGTGTGTGTGTGT
>NW_013957749.1:0-700 GCF_001266775.1 Austrofundulus limnaeus
GGCCACATGTTAGGGAGACTGTCCCCACTGGTGTAATGTGTTAAGGGCAGGATCAGATCCTGAAGTTTTCTGTTAAAATTAGATCACATTTCCTGAATCGGGGCCAAAAAGCACTGTCAGCACAAAATTGCTGTCTGTATTTTTGGTCCTACTATCTAGTGTTGTATGAACGTCTTCTTACCCATAACATTCAAGTCTATTTGTGATTTATGTCTGGTTTTTAACACGCAGTAAAACCGAGTAATTGAACCCAATTTATTTTCAGTAAAAGCTTTACAGGACAAAGATAAGGGGTAAAACAACACAAAATTAAAGGCCTCTATCTGTGTGTCAGTATATCATTAAATATGATAAATGCATTATTAATAATGGATTTAACAGTCATTTTAACATGAAAATGCAAGAAGATATGTTTTTAATTAAAGCCATGCCAGAGAGGTCGCCTTTAACTCACATTTTACATCCCCTGTTTGTTTGCCAAACCCCCCAGCAGTTGTGTGCCAACCGTCCACGGTGCTCAGAGTCAGGCAGCAGATCAGCCAGTCACGACCCAGTCAGATGGTCATTGTTGGATGCCACATGTCTGCACAGTCGTGTGATGGTATAAACCAAGTTGTTTGTTACATTTGCATTACCAGTCTTCAGTAAAATTTGTCTGAAGCTATTTGCTTTAAACAAATGTGTATACTGTATGTAGCAT
>NW_013957749.1:1700-2311 GCF_001266775.1 Austrofundulus limnaeus
ACACACACACACACACACACACACACACACACACACACACAAAAGCATTTTCAACTTTTTTTTCCAAAACAAACTAGCCAGAAGTCTTTGGTTGAATGTTAAACTTTTGGTCGATGCTATAATTTTTGGTTGACCTCAAAGTTGTGAACTCAGAGAATATGAATATCCAGGGCGGGGCCTAAGGACTTTGCTTTTCTAAATTCTAATTAAATATATTCCCCTCTCACGTGAAAGTTTCAGTAAATGTTAATCACACCACAGAAATCAGTTGATTCAAGTTTGAATCATGTCTGGACAGATCCAGAAAACTCTGCTGTCTGTCTGTTAACAATGTCTGGGTGACCATTGGCTACAGCCTGGATCTCCATGCCGCAGATTGTTTTCCCTGTTTAAAGGACAGCGAGCTGGGCTGGTCGCATGAGCTCTGCATCCCGGGGCAGAAGCCAAGCCCACTGTGCTGATGCATGTTGTCAGGCGTACACATGATTGATGAAGTGCCTTCCAACCCAGGAGGTAGGGGAGGGACAGTCTGCACACAATGTATGAGACTGATAACTGCTAATAACAATTAATATTTTATATTTTTGATTTATTTTTAAACTTTTTTGTTT
>NW_013957750.1:0-586 GCF_001266775.1 Austrofundulus limnaeus
C
The DNA here is from genome assembly GCF_001266775.1 of Austrofundulus limnaeus. Classification (NCBI taxonomy): domain Eukaryota; kingdom Metazoa; phylum Chordata; class Actinopteri; order Cyprinodontiformes; family Rivulidae; genus Austrofundulus; species Austrofundulus limnaeus. Next base: position 2 of record NW_013957750.1, read on the forward strand.
TGATGGTAAAACTACACTGATAATAAAACTACACTGATATTAAAACTACACTGATATTAAAACTACACTGATATTAAAACTACACTGATGGTAAAACTACACTGATAATAAAACTACACTGATATTAAAACTTCACTGATATTAAAACTACACTGATGGTAAAACTACACTGATATTAAAACTACACTGATATTAAAACTACACTGATGGTAAAACTACACTGATAATAAAACTACACTGATATTAAAACTTCACTGATATTAAAACTACACTGATGGTAAAACTACACTGATATTAAAACTACACTGATATTAAAACTACACTGATATTAAAACTACACAGATGGTAAAACTACACAGATGGTAAAACTACACTGATATTTAAACTACACTGATATTAAAACTACACTGATGGTAAAACTACACTGATATTAAAACTACACTGATATTAAAACTACACAGATGGTAAAACTACACAGATGGTAAAACTACACTGATATTAAAACTACACTGATATTAAAACTACACTGATATTAAAACTACACAGATGGTAAAACTACACAGATGGTAAAACTACACTGATATT
>NW_013957750.1:1586-2311 GCF_001266775.1 Austrofundulus limnaeus
AAAACTACACTGATGGTAAAACTACACTGATGGTAAAACTACACTGATGGTAAAACTACACTGATGGTAAAACTACACTGATATTAAAACTACACTGACATTAAAACTACACTGATGGTAAAACTACACTGATGGTAAAACTAAACTACACTGATGGTAAAACTACACTGATAGTATAACTAAACTACACTGATGGTATAACTACACTACACTGATGGTAAAACTACACTGATATTAAAACTACACTGATGGTAAAACTACACTGATAATAAAACTACACTGATATTAAAACTAAACTACACTGATATTAAAACTAAACTACACTGATAGTAAAACTACACTGATGGTAAAACTACACTGATATTAAAACTACACTGATATTAAAACTACACTGATGGTAAAACTACACAGATGGTAAAACTAAACTACACTGATAGTAAACTACACTGATGGTAAAACTAAACTACACTGATATTAAAACTACACTGATGGTAAAACTACACTGATAATAAAACTACACTGATATTAAAACTACACTGATAGTAAAACTACACTGATTTTAAAACTAAACTACACTGATAGTAAAACTACACTGATGGTAAAACTACACTGATATTAAAACTACACTGATATTAAAACTACACTGATGGTAAAACTACACTGATATTAAAACTACACTGATATTAAAACTACACTGATGGTAAAACTACACTACACTGATGGTA
>NW_013957751.1:0-800 GCF_001266775.1 Austrofundulus limnaeus
ATATACACCTTTCCAGAATTCTCAGAAAAAGTTAGATCTTCGACATTATTTCTCACGTATTTTAAGACTTTAATACATCTTTGAAGCTCTCGCGGCCCACATAAAATGCTGTGGTGGGCCACATTTGGCCCACGTGCCTTGAGTTTGACACATGTGGCCTAGACGTTTTGGCCAAAAATATCCTGACAGTATACAGAATTTCAATAAAATAACACTGTAACTATACAAAAAATACTATTTTTAAATTCAAAACATAATCTACAAAACCTGCAAACACTTTTATAGTTTTTATCTTTTATTCAATGTGTGTGAATTCTTTATCTGTTTCTTTCAATGCAGTATCTGCCGATGGCATCCAGAGGAGTGCTGCGTTTAAATTCCAAAAAACTCCCAGACCCTGGACTGTCATAAAATCAAAGACTGTCCCCCCGCCACCGAAAGCCACAGTTAAACCATTAACTGTAGCATCAAAGCCTGTGAGAAAAGCAGACGAGGACTTGGAGGGCCCAGTCATCTTGAAGGAAAACTACAGCTGCAACTGATGGATTTTTATACTTAATGTGCAAATAACTTGTTTTCTGTTTCTGAAGTGAACTTCACAAGCCAAGTGCTCTTATCTCAAATCACCTTTGAGCTGGGTGTGTGCCAAAGCAATCTTTCTTATTAGTATATTTATAGGTTAACAGAACTGTTTTTGTTTGTGGTCTTGAGGAACAATAATAAAAAAATAAATGGATACATACACTCACCGGCCACTTTATTAGGTACACCTGTCGAACTGCTCGTTAACACTTAATTTC
>NW_013957751.1:1800-2309 GCF_001266775.1 Austrofundulus limnaeus
TCTAAGGGAGAGCCCAGCCACCCTGCGGAGGAAACCCATTTCGCGAAAAGGGTTTCCTCCGAAATGGGAAAAACATGTTGCTAATGTAAATAAAATGAACATAAAAACTGATGAAATGTCACTACAGCAGGGAATTAAAAAAATAAAAATCATGCAAAATGACTTTCATCATTACCTGGATTTCCATTATGCATCACCATTGTACTGTTAATAAACAAGATAAGCTCACTGATCTTCGTACACAAAATTCAGAGCCCCCCATCCATCAAACACAGCTTCATCAACCTCTCCCCCATCACTGTGTTTATCAGCTTTGTATGATAAGCTGGAAGACGTTGCTGCTGTCTATTTCTCTGACTCCAGGAGCTCTCTCTGCAGCTCAGACTCTTTAAGATCTCCATCCCATCGCTAACACGAAGCACCTTACTTCCTTTACACTGTTGCTTCCAAACAGAATCAGATATCGTTTTAAAGATACCAATTTTATTGCTCCTGTTTCTTCTCGTTAT
>NW_013957752.1:0-944 GCF_001266775.1 Austrofundulus limnaeus
GTGTGTTCCTGTGTGTGTGTGTGTGTGTGTGTGTGTGTGTGTGTGTGTGTGTGTGTGTGTGTGTGTGTGTGTGCTCTTACTTGAGAAGGAGTAAATCGTACAAACATGGGGAAGTGCTTTTGTCTCATGAGTGGGACATGGAGGTGGAGATAAGAGGCTCACTCCAATGAACACAGACATGCTTGCCACCTCTCCTGACAAGTGCATCTAAACCCAACACACCTGCCTGTGTTGGTTTTATCAATCCCCGGCAACCAGAGCAGCGTGTACACACCGCCGGCCCCGAGGCTGCGGCTGGGCCATCCATCAAGCTGAGATTATTGCTTTTATCTAGAGTACATCTCTGAATGAAATGCTGAGGCTTAGTGAAAAATTAGGCTGTACAAAAATGTGTCTGATAGGATTGAATACATCTGTGGTTCTCAACCCTGGCTTTTTTTTTACATCGAGGTGGATATTAAAGCACAATGTGGCTTTTTAACCAGCTTTAATGGATGCAGATGAGCCAAATCTGAGACATAAATACGAGCTGGTGCTGGAAACTGACTCTTTAGCTCAACTAAACAGCATGTTCCACACTTTTAACTAATTTAGCCAAATGTTAGCTGAAATGAGCAAAACTATAGCTAAAAAACTAAATTGTAGCCAATCAGAATCATTTATTTGCCGTCCGTTTGCACATGTAAGGAATTTGTGTTGGTTCTCCTCTCTGGGTCACAGGAAGCCGGTGTCTCCGGTAGTGATGTTCAATATTACTGATTGTGGTAAATCTAAAAAAAAGTATTTCAAATCACATCACAATCAAATACAGGACATCAGAATGATTTATTTATTTGTTTTAAACTCGTGAATATATTAACATGAAAATACTGAACATGTAACAACTTATGCATTACTCAGGTAGAAAAAAATATGTTCCCACAAATTGATTGATTGATTGATTG